>NW_004444115.1:1332649-1364393 GCF_000243295.1 Trichechus manatus latirostris
GATATGTTGTGGGGTTGTTAACCAATGTCATAAAACAACATGTGTACTACTGTTTCATGAGAAACTATTTGTTCTGTAAGCCTTCACCCGAAGTACAATAAAAAAAAAAAAAAATGAAAAGCATATAGACAAAAATCCTCAACAAAATAGTAGCAAAGTGAATCCAGTAGCACATTTAAAAAATTATATACCATGAACAAATGTGATTTATCCCAGGAATGGTTTATCCCAGGGGGTTCAACATATGAAAATCAGTTAATGTAAAACACCATATTAATAGAATGAAGGAAAAGTACCACATGATAATCCCAATCAGTGGTGTCACTGTCAGAGGGGGTGACACCAAAAAGACCCCAGGTCCGCGGCAGCAGTGGTGGGTGAGCCAGCACCTCCAGGGGAGGGGACACCAAGGCAGTGGCATCACTAGGGTTGGTGTCACCCATCACCCAGTGTGGTAACTCAGCACATTCCTCCTACCTTCCTTGTCACCCAGGATGCAGGCAGCTGGGCCATGGCTCCTGCCACTGGGTGGAGAGGAGGGTCTCCCCTTTGGCCAATGGAAGAGGGAAGGAGCTGCGGGCAGCCATGGGAGGCAGAGCTGAGAGGAGTAGGGCCATGTGGCACTCAGCCATGTGAGGGTGTGGGCATGGCCAGGAGGCCCCACCCACTGGGAGGGAGTCACCAGCCAGTCCTGCCCACCCTGGCTTGAGAGGTGTATGTGTGACAGCAGGAGTTAACACACTGGGTGACCCCAACCCTAGTGATGCCACTGACCTTAACAGACTCAGAAAATGCATTTTCCAAAATCCAACACCCTTTCATGATAAAAAATATTTAACACACTAAGCATAGATGGGAACTTCCTCAACCTGATAAAGGGTATCAACAAAAACCTCACAGCTAACATCATACTTAATGGTGAAAAAGTCAATGTCTTCCCCCTAAGATCAGAAACAAGAAAAGGATGTCTGCTCTTATCACCTTTATTCAACATTGTATTGGAGGTTCTAGCCAGAGCAATTAGGCAAGAAAAAGAGATAAAAGCATCTGGATTGAAAAGGATGAAGTAAAACTATCTCTATTTGCATATGACATAATCTTATATATAGATAAGCCTAAAGAATACCCTCAAAACTATTAGAAGTAATAAATGATTTCAACAAGATTGAAAGATACAAGATCAATATACAAAAATTGGTTGTATTTCCATACACTAGCACTGAACAATCTGAAAATTAAGAAAACAATTTCACTTATAATACCATCAAAAGGAATAAAATAATATTACATAATAATAAAGGTCAATTCTTCAAGAAGACATAACAATTATAAACATACATGCACCTAACATCAGTGCTTTAGGAGCCCTAAAAGGTCAGCAGCTCAAATCCACCAGTCGCTCCTTGTCATCCTATAAGGTTGCTATGAGTTGGAACTGACTCAACTTCAATGGGTTTGGTTTCTTTAACATCAGTGCTCCAAAATATATGAAACAATACTGACTGATATGAAAGGAGTAGTAGAAAATGCCATAATATTAGTTGGGGACTTCAATATACCACTTTCATTTCTGGATGGAACATCTGAAAAGAAAACCTGTAATGACAAAGAGGACTTCAATAATACCATAAGCCAACTAGACCTAATGGACACATATAGAACACACCACCCATCATCAGAACAGTACACATTTTTCTTCTGTGCACATGGATTATTTTCCAGAATAAGCATATGCTAGGCCACAAAACAAGTTGCTACAAATTTAAAAAGACAATTATGCAAAGTATCTTCTCTGACCATAGAGGAATAATATTAGAAATAAACAGCAGAAGCAAAACTAGAAAACACACAAATTCATGGGCGATACATTATTAAATAACTATTGAGTTGAGGAAAAAATCAAGAGTGAAATTAAAAAATACCTGGAGATAAATGAAAATGCATCATACTAAAACTTATGGGATGCAGAGAAGGCAGTCTTCAGAGGGAAATTTATAGCAATATATGCCTACATCAAAAAAGAAAAAAGATCTCAAATAGTCTAACTCTACATCTTGAAGAACTAGAAAAACAAAAGCAAACTAGACCAAAGCTAAAGAAAAGAAATAATAAAGATCAGAGCAGATAAATGAAATAGAAAACAGGAAAACAGTAGAGAGAATCAAGAAATCCAGAAGTTGGTTCCTTGAAACGATCAATAAAATCGACAAACCACTTGCTAGGCTGACAAAGAAACAGAAAAGACACAAATAACCAAAATAAGAAATGAAATTGGAGACATTATAACTGACCTAAGTGGAGTAAAAAGGATCATAACAAAATACTATGAATTGTACTCCAACAAACTTGAAGAGTTTCATGAAATAGAAAAATTCCTAAAGGCACATAACCTACCTAAACTGACTCAAAAGAAGTGAAGAAGTGAAGAGATTGAATTAGTAATAAAAAAAAGAAAACGCCACCTCACCCCTCCCCCCCAAAAAAAAGTCCAGGACCAGATGGTTTCACTGGGGAATAATAGCAAACATTTAGAGAAGAACTGACATCAATCCTGTTCAAACTCTTCCAAAAAAAATAGAAGAAGAAATACTCCCTATTTTTATGAAGCCATCATTACCACGGTACCAAAACAAGACAAAAACACCACAAGAAAAGAAAACTACAGACCAATATCCCTTATGAATATAGTTGCCAAAATTCTCAATAAAATACTAGTTAACAGAATCCAACAGCATATTAAAATAATTAAACATCGTGATCAGGTAGGATTTATTCCAGGAATGCTAGGTTGTTTCAACATTAGAAAATCAGTTAATGTAACACATCACATTAATAGAACAAAGGAAAAGAATCACATGAGCTTCTCAAATCAATGCAGAAAAGGCATTCAATAAAATCCAGCACCCTTTCTTGATAAAAACTCTTAACAAGATAGGAATAAAAGGAAAGTTCCTCAACATGAATAAGGGCGTTTATAAAAAACCAACAGCAAACATTATACTCAATGGAGAAAGACTGAGTACTTTCCCCTTGAAAACAAGAACTAGACAAGGATGTCCACTATTCAATATTGTACTGGAAGTACTAGCCAGAGCAATAAGGCAAGGGAAAAAAAAGTATCCAAATTAGAAAGGAAGAGGTAAAACTATCCTTATTCACAGATGACATAATCGTATGTATAGAAAATCCCAAAGAATTTACTAAAAAGCTTCTAGAACCAAGAGAGGAATTTAGCAAAGCTGCAGGATACAAGGTCAACACACAAAAAGTCAGTTAGGTTTCTACACACCAGCAATGAGAAATCTGAAAAGGAGATTAAGAAAACAACTCCATTTATAATAGCATCTAAGAGAATAAAATATCTAGGAATCAATTTATCAGAGATGTGAAACACTTATTCAGTGATAATTATAAAACAAAGCTGAAAGAGACTAAAGAAGACCCAAATAGATGGAGATACATTCCATGCTCATGGACTGAAAGACAATATACTCAAGATGTCAATACTACCCAAAGCAATCTACAGATACAATCCAATCCTGATCAAAATTCCAAAGGCATTCTTTACATAAATGGAAAAACTAATCCTGAGTTTTATATGGAAAGACAGGAGACCCTGAATAGCCAAAGCAATTTTGAAGAAAAACAAAGTAGGAGGCCTCATACTTCCTGACATCAAAACCTATTACACAGCTAAGTAATCAAAACTGCCTGGTACTGGTTTAATGATAGATCAATGAAATAGAATTAAAAATCCAGAAATAAATCCAAACATCTATGGTCATTTCCTTTTTGACAAGGGAGCCAAATCCATTCAACAAGGAAGGAACAGTCTCTTCAACAAATGGTGCTGGCAAAACTGTATTGCCACCTGCAGAAAAATAAAACAAGATCCATACCTCACACCATACACAAAAACTAATTTAAAATGAGTCAAGGACCTAAATGTGAAATCTAAAATCATAAAGTTCTTTTAAGAAAATATAGGAGCAAAGCTTTTGGACTTAATTTTTTACAATGATAGATTATCAAACACAAAAATGAATGCACAAAGCAACAAAAATGAAAATAGGTAACTGGGATCTAATAAATGTTAAATATGTATGTTCATCAAAAGAGTAAAAAGACAATCTACACACCAGGAAAAAATCTTTGAGAATGATATAACTGATAAGGGCCTAATATGTAAAATATATAGAAAACTTCCACAACTTAATAACAAAAAGACACATAACCCAATCAAAAACTGGGCAAAGGACATGAACAGACACTTCACCAAAGAGGATATTCAGTCAGATGAAAAGATGCTCATCATCATTAGCCATTAGAGAAATACAAATCAAAACCACAATGAGATACCATTTCACTCCCAGTAGAATGGCTAAGATAAAAAATTTAAAGATATTTAGAAACAGTAATTAACAAATGTTGGAGGGGATGTGGAAAAATTAGAACCCTCATCTATTGCTACTGGGAATTCATAATGGTATAGCCATTGTGGAAAACAATCTGGAGGTTCCTCAAAAACTTAGAGACAGAGAATTCTGGGAAGACAGCAGTGTAAACAGACCATCATTCCAACCCTCCCCCACGAATACAATAAGTAATACAACAAGGAAACAGCATTCAGCTTTGAGGGACTCTGAATCAGGAGTAGAGGAAAGCAACAGAGAACTGCAGGCAGGCAAGAATCAATGAATCAACAGTAAGTCACATACGGTAGGAAAACTGCTCCTCCCACCATCCCTGCCCCTCCCCCAACCAGAGGGGCCACCAGCCACTGTGAACTAGGGAAGTGGCCACAGAAAAGGAGCCTGTTTCCCTAACCACCACACCCTTGCCTGTACAGACAGACAGGACCCCAAGATTTTACTCTAAAATCAACAAGGTAGAACTCCCTGGGTGTCCTGTTGGAGTGTGCCAGCACCTCCCCCACCCAGACACTGTCAGCTGCAAGCCTACTGTGAATTGCTACAGAAGGACCTTGGAATGGAATCTGCTTCCATAGTCAGCACTCTACCTGCCTCTCTGGGCATTCCACAGCTCAGGCTTCTGAAACCAACAGGACAAATCTCCCTGGGGATCAACTTCGGTCTGTCTGCTTCCCCTTCCAGTTGGTGCTGAGGACTGCTAACTAAGGCTGTTGTGTGCTAGGAAGCAGGCATCATGAGTGGAGGCTACACCACAGCCAACATACTATGCAGTGGACTCTGATAGCAACAAGGCAGTCCTCTCTGGGGTGCATCTGGAGAGTGAAAACCCTTCCACCACCCAGTAACTGTTGGCTGCTGGAATGATACAAACTCCTACAGAAGATCCACTACAATGGTGCCAGGAGGTACCTAAGAGGCGACTGCCCCCACCCCCAACCACCACAGGGTCACTGAGGCTCTGAAAACAACAAGACAGATCTCTTGGAGGTTCTTCTGGGAAGTGTCAGCCCCTCCTCCTCCAGAAACAGAGGAAAGTCTGCTGTGCATCCCCTGAAGCCAGCTCAGATAGAAGCAGCCCCCACAGAGCAAGGAAGGAAGCACTGGGTAAAACCGGAGAGCAACATGTAACCCCAAAGGAGGTTTGCTTGGTGTGGGTTTTAAGACTGAAAACGTGGTTGCAGAGGCAAGGGAAGGGAATAATAACCAGAGACAGGGGATTGCGCCCCCTGGTAGACAGACTGATTAGAGCACGATATCGTGCCTGAGTGATGGTGCCCCTTGGTGGACACACTGACCTCAGCGTGTTCTCTGGTGTGTTTGGGAGACATTGAAAGCTGAAAATTTAGGTCTGAAACTTTTGACTTCTAATTAAACAAGGAAGGGAGAAAGAGCTATCACAGGGAGGGAGTGGAAACGGCAAGAAAAGTTCAAAGGTTCTACCTGTCTAAGGGTTTTTTTCAGATAGTAATGCAGGCAAACACACCAAATACTGTGTAGAAGTAAGAAAGTTAACACCCTCTAAAGTTCAAATGCCCCAACAAAAACATCACAAGACACAGAAAGAACATGACCCAAACAAATGAACATGACAGAGGGAATGAAAGTGCATTTAGGAATGACCAAACAATGAAAAAAAAAATAGAATATAATACAACAACATTAAACATAATTAAAGACCTAAGGGAAAACACAAGGAGCTAGAAGAAAACAATGCAAGAACAAAATGAGGATCTAAAAAAAGAGATATTGCAACTGAAAGGGACAATAATTAAAATGAGAAACACAATAGAAGGACTTACCAACAGATTTAATTAGGCAGAAGAAAGAATCAGCAAATTAGAGTATATGATAGTTAAAATTACAGAGGCTTAAAAGCAACAAGAACAGAGGCTCAGAAAGGCTGAGCACAGCTTAATGGAATTATGGAACAACAACAAGAAACCTAACATACACATCATGAGAATTCCAGAAGGAGATGAGAGAGAAAACCAGAAAGAATATTTGAAGAAATAATGACAGAAACTTACCCAATCTCATGAAGGATAGGAATCTACAAATCCAAGAAGCTCAAAGAACCACTATCAGGATAAACCCAAAGAGATCTACACCAAGACACATCATAGTTAGGCACCCAAAAAGGAAAGACAAAGAGAGAACCCTGAAAGCAGTGAGAGAGAAGCAAACAGTCACATACACATACAAAGGATCCCCAATAGCATTAAGTGGCAATTTCTTCTCAGAAACACTGAAGGCGAGAAGACAATGGAAAGATATATTTAAAGTGCTGAAAGATAAAAAGCAGTCAACCAAGAATACTATACCCAGAGAAACTATCCTTCAAGAATGAGGGTGAAATTAAAACATTTCCAGATAAACAGAAGCTGAGAGAGTTCATATCCATCAGACTGGCCCTACAAAAAATACTAATGGGAGTTCTGTACATGGAAGGGAAAAGACACTAGAAGGTAATGCAAAGCTATACATACAAAGAAAGATCTCTACTAAAGGGAAATGCATGGACAAGTATAAGGGTTAGTAATAGGCATTCATGCTTGATAATTCTAATTATGTTGTCCTTCATGTTTGTAAATAACAAATATATAAAAAGCAAGGATAAAATTATGTTACAGGACACATGAAACATAAAGATATAATTAGTGATAAAAACAACAAAAGGGGAAGAGGAATGGTATAGATATAGAACTTCTGGTATGTTACTGAAGTTAAGATGGTATCATCTTACTCTAGGATGTTATAAATACAAGATGTTAAATGTAATATTCATGGTAACCAGTAAGATAATATGTAAAAAACATGCACAAAAGGAAAGGAGAAGGGAACCACAATGGCTCACTACAATAAACCAACAAAACACAAAGCAAGCAGTAGTAAACAACAAAAACAAAGAAGGAGTCTTAAACATAAAAAACAAATTACAAAATGGCAGAAGTCAGTCACTTCTTATTGGTAATTGGAGTGAATGAACTAAATACTCCAATCAAAAGGCAGAGAGTTGCAGAATGGGTTAAAAAATACATGATTCAACTATATGCTGTTTACAAGAGACACACCTTAGGCCCAAGGACACAAATAGATGAAAATCAAAGAATGGAAATAAGTCAACCACAAAAGGACAAATGCTGTATGACACCACTATTATAAAAACTCACAAAAAAGTTTACATGCAAAAAGAAATCATCTTTCATGGTTACGAGGGAGGGAAGGGTTGGGAGGGAAAAACACTAACTAGACAATAGATAAGTGGTAACTTTGGTGAAGGGTAAGACAGTACACAATACTGAGGAAGTCAGCACAACTTGACCAGGCAGTCACAGAATCTCCACAGACACATCCAAACTTCCTGGCGCACAGAGTTACTGGGCTGAGGGCTGGGGACCATGGTCTTGGGGGACATCTAGGTCAACAGGCATAACATAGTTTATAAAGAAAATGTTCTACATTCTACTTTGGTGAGTAGCATCTGGGGTCTTAAAAGCTTGTGAGTGGCCATCTAAGATACTCCACTGCTCCCACCCTGTCTGGAGCAAAGGAGAATGAAAAAAACCAAAGACACAAGGGAAAGATTATCCAAAGGACTAATGGACCACAACTGCCATGGCCTCCACCAGACTGTGTCCAGCACACCTAGATGGTGCCTGGCTACCACCACTAACTGCTTTGACAGGGATCACAGTAGAGGGTCCCAGACAGAGCCGGAGAAAAATGTAGAACAAAATTCTAACTCACAAAAAAAGACCAGACTTACAGGTCTGACAGAGACTGGAGAAACCCTAAGAGTATGGCCCCGGACATCTTTTTAACTCAGTAATGAAGTCACTCCTAAGGCTCACCCTTCCGCCAATGATTAGACAGGCCTGTAAAACAAACAATAATACATGTAGCTCAACAATGTATATGAGACTAAATGGGCACACTAGCCAAAGGACAAGGACAAGAAGGCAGGAGGGGACAGGAAAGCAGGACGAATGGAAATGGGGAGCCCAAGGTCAAGAAGGGGAAGAGTGTTGACACGTCCCAGAGCTGGCAACCAATGCCACAAAACAATATGTGCATTAATTGTTTGATGAGAGACTAATTTGCTCTGTAAACCTTCATCTAAAGTACAATAAAAAAAAAAAAGAGTGCATTGAAATTAAAAATGGTTTTCCCTACTGGAAAAACTACTCTATGGTGTCAGAAGTTCATATAATGGTTATTTATGGGAGAAAAGGGGTAGAGACTAGGAGGGCATGAGGGAGCCTTATACAGAGCCGTGAACATTCTTTTTTGATCTGGATGATGGTTACACGAGTGTGTTCATTTTGTGAAAATGTATTGAGGTGTATACCTACAATTTGTTCTCTTTTCTGTATGTATATCATATTTAAATAAATAAGTTCATCTAAATTATAAAAAAAACTAGAGATAGGGCTGTCATATGATCCAGCAATTCCACTGGTAGGTATATACCCTAGGGATCTAACAGAAGTGACACAAACAGACAAATGCACCCTTACGTTCATTGCAGCACTATACACAACAGCAAAAAGATGGAAATGACCTAAGTGCCCATCAGTGAATGAATGCATAAGTAAAATGTGGTACATACATACAATGGAATACTACTCAGCGACAAAGAAAAATGAATTTCCAAAACATCTTGGAACGTGGATGAACCTGAAGGACACTTTGTTGAGCAAAATAAGTCAATCACAAAAAAACAAATACTGAATGTTCTCACTTTTATAAAATGACATGAACAAGTCAATATACAGAAACTAATGTTTGGCAGGGGTTACCAGGGATAGGGGGTGGAGGGGGATTCACTCTCTAGATAGTAAACACTTGTTATTTTTGTAAATGGAAAGGTAACACTGAATGAAGGTAAAGTGTACACAGCCTGATTAAGGCAAATGATGTCACCAAAAAGTTCACAAGAAAAAAGAACTGTTGGTAATTGCTATGGCATATATAATTTTGAAACAACAGCAAAAAAAACCCAAAAAATATATGTGCAGGTATGTATGTATGTACGTAGGCATATGTGTGTATAGATATGTATATATGTGTGTATATATAGGTGTATGCATACGTATATGTATATGTATGCATGTGACTGTATGCACCTACATTCATATATATAATAAAGCACATAGGGGCACAGTTATGGAGACTTCTTAGACATAACCAAACACCTCACAGGACTGGATTTGAAGGATTAGGACCACAGTCTTGTGGGATATCTCCGTCAATTACTATAATATAGTTCATAAAGTTATGTTCTACATCCTAGCTTGGTGAGTAGTGTCTGGGGTCTTAAAGGCTTGTGAGCATCCATCTAAGATACAACTATTGGTCTCTACTGGTCCAGAGCAAAAGAGAAGGAAACCAAAGACTCAAAGAAGAAACTAATCTACAGGATGAATAGTCTACATAAGCCACAGCCTCATCTACCCTGAGACCAGAAGAACTAGATGGTGCCTGGCTTCCACTACCAAAGATTCTAATCAGGACCACAATAGATGGACCCTGTTAGAATGGGAGAAAAATGTGGAACAGAACCTGAAATTTCTTAAAAAAAAAAAAACAAAAACCTGACCTACTGGTCTGGTTAAGACTGGAGGACTCTCCAACACTTTTGCCTTGAGATACTCTTCAAACCTTGAACTGAAACTAACCTGAGGTCACGTTGTAGCTGAATAACAGATTGGCTCAAAAAATAATGAATATCACCTGTAAGTACTGTGATATCACCTATATGAGACCAAATGCTCGACAATTACTTTAAAACAAGGATGACTATAAGGGGCCAGGGAAACTAGATTACTGGAAATGGAACAACTAGAAAGGAAAATAATGAGAATGTTTGTGCATCGTGAAGAAAGTAACCAATGTCACTGAACAACTTGTGTAGAAATTGTTGAATGGAAACCTAAACTGCTATGTAAACCTTTACCAAAAACACAATAAAATATTATTTAAAAAGAAGAAAATACTTAGGAATAAATTTAACCAAAGAACTACACTGAAAACTAAAAAACACTGTTGAAAGAAATTAATGAAGACCTAAATAAATGGAAAGATATCTCATGTTCATGGATTGGAAGACTTAATATTGTTAAGACAGCAATGACCCTCAAATTGATCTACAGATTCAATGCAATTCTTATCAAAATTTCAATTGCCTTCTTTACAAAAATTGACAAGCTGATGTTAAAAATTTATGTGGAAATGCCAGGGTGCCGAATAGTCAAAACAATCTTGAAAAAGAAGAATAAAGTTGAAGGTTGAAGTTGAAAGACTCACACTTTTTACACTTGAGTGGGCCTTACTAGGTGGATGGAGACAATCCTGAGGTCCCTTTGTATTCCTCAGATGAATGACATATCTCCATCCCACAGGAAATTTTATTTTAAATGACACTATTTTCTTAGTTTAAATCTCAAGCATCAGTATCAACACATACTTCGTTTTACATACAGATATCAGTCATCTTACTAAGGACACAGGTAAGTATTCATCATCAGAAATTAAATACCTACTACAGAGTTCAGACATAACCCATAGATCTGTGGTCGATTTTCAACAATGCAGAGAGAAAAATCTTTACAATAAATGGTGCTTGGGCTAACTGTATATCTATATGCAAAAGAATAATATTTGACCCCTACCTCACATCATATATAAAAATTAACTCAAAATAGATC
The DNA here is from genome assembly GCF_000243295.1 of Trichechus manatus latirostris. NCBI lineage: Eukaryota > Metazoa > Chordata > Mammalia > Sirenia > Trichechidae > Trichechus > Trichechus manatus. The sequence continues at coordinate 1,343,790 of NW_004444115.1, forward strand.
AAAGACCATAATGTAAGAACTAAACCTAAAAACTTAGAAGAAAACATAGAAGTAAATCTTCCGGACCTTGAATTAGACAATGGTTTCCTAGATAATAACATCAAAAGCAAAAATAACCAAAGAAAAAATAAATAAATTGAATTTCATCAAAATTACAATACTTTGTGCTTCAAAGAACATTATCAAAAAAGTGAAAAGAGCATTTAAGAAAGTCCAATACCCATTCATGATAAAAAAACTCTCAGCAAAATAGGAATAGAAGGGAAATTCCTTGACGTAATAAAGGGCATTTATACAAAGCCAACAGCCAACATCATCCTAAATGGAGAGAGTCTGCAAGAATTCCCCTTGAGAATGGGAACCAGACAAGGATGCCCTTTATCACCACTCTTATTCTACATTGTACTTGAGGTCCTAGCCAGAGCAATAAGGCAAGAAAAAGAAATAAAGGGCATCCAATTGTTAAGAAAGAAGTAAAAGCTTCCCTACTTGCAGATGATATGATCTTATACACAGAAAATCCCAAAAAATCCACAAGAAAACTACTGGAACTAATAGAAGATTTCAGCAAAATATCAGGGTACAAGATAAACATACAAAAATCAGTTGGATTCCTTTACACCAACAAGGAGAATTCGAAAAGGAAATCACCAAATCAATACCATTTACAATAGCCCCCAAGAAGATAAAATACTTAGGAATAAATCTAACCAGAGACGTAAAAGACCTATACAAAGAAAACCACAAGACACTACTGCAAGAAACCGAAAGAGACCTACATAACTGGAAAAACATACCATGCTCATGAATAGGAAGACTCAACATTGTGAAAATGTCAATTCCACCCAAAGTGATCTACAGATACAATGCAATCCTGACCAAATTCCAAAGACATTTTTTAAAAAGATGGAGAAACAAATCACCAACTTCATATGGAAAGGGAAGAGGCCCTGAATAAGTAAAGAATTAGTGAAGAAGGACAAAGTGGGAGACCTTACACTACCTGATTTTAGAACCTATTATACTGCCACGGTAGTCAAAACAGCCTGGTACTGGTACAACAACAGATACATAGACCAATGGAACAGAATTGAGCATCCAGACGTAAATTCATCTACCTATGAGCAGCTGATATTTGATAAAGGCCCAAAGTCCATTAAATGGGGAAAAGACAGTCTCTTTAACAAATGGTGCTGCCACAACTGGATATCCATCCGCAAAAAAATGAAACAAGACTCATACCTCACACCTTATACAAAAACAAACTCAAAACGGATCAAAGATCTAAATATAAAATCTAAAACGATAAAGATCATGGAAAAAGAAACAGGGATAACACTAGGAGCCCTAATACATGGCATAAACAGAATACAAACCATAACTAAAAATGCCCAAACACCGAAAGAGAAACCAGATAACTGGGAGCTCCTAAAAACTGAATGCTTATGCTCATCAAAAGACTTTACCAAAAGAGTAAAAAGAGAACCTAAAGATAGGGAAAAAATTTTTGGCTACGACATATCTTATAAGGGTCTAATCTCTAAAATCTACAAGATACTGCAACACCTCAACAACAAAAAGACAAATAACCCAATTAAAAAATGGACAAAGGATTTGAAGAGACACTTCACCAAAGAAGACATTTATCAGGTGGCTAACAGATACATAAGGAAATGCTCACATTCATCAGCCATTAGAGAAATGCAAATCAAAACTACATGAGATACCATCTCCCCCCAACAAGGCTAGCACTAATCCAAAAAACACAAAATGATAAATACTGGAGAGGCTGTGGAGAGACTGGAACACTAATGCACTGCTGATGGGAATGTAAAATGGTACAAACGCTTTGGAAATCGATTTGGCGCTTTCTTGAAAAGCTAGAAATAGAAGTACCATACAATTCAGCAATCCCACTCCTTGGAATATATCCTAGAGAAATAAGAGCTGTCACAGGAATACATGTATGCACACCCATGTTCACTGCAGCATGGTTCACAATAGTGAAAAGATGGAAACAACCTAGGTGCCCTTCAACAGACAAATGGATAACCAAATTATGGAACGGACACACAATGGAATACTATGCAAGGATAAAGAACAATGATGACTCCTCGAAACATCTCACAACATGGATGAATCCAGAAGGCATTATGCTGAGTGACATTAGTCAGTTGCAAAAGGACAAATACTGTATGAGACCACTATTATAAGAATTCAAGTAAAGGTTGAAACACAGAAGAAAACATTTGATGGTTCCGAGGGTCGGGCAGGAGCTAGAGGGGAATTCACTAACTAGATAGTAGACAAGAATCATCTTAGGTGAAGGGAAGGACAACACACAATACAGGGGAAGTCAGCACAACTGGACTAAACCAAAAGCTAAGAAGTTTTCTGAACACAACCAAACACTTCAAGGGACAGAGTAGCAGGGGCTGGGGTCTGAGGACCATGGTTTTAGGGGACATCTAGGTCAACTGGCAAGACAAAGTTTAAGAAAATGTTCCACATCTCAATTTGGCGAGTGGCATCTGGGGTCTTAAAAGCTTGCGAGCGGCCATCTAAGATGCATCGACTGGTCCCATCCCACTTGGAACAAAGGAGAATGAAGAATATCAAAGACACAAGGAAAATATTAGCCCCAGGGACAAAAAGTTCACATAAACCAGAGACTCCATCAGCCTGAGACCAGAAGAACTAAATGGTTCCCAGCTACCACCAATGACTGCCCTGACAGGCAACACAACAGAGATTCCTCGACGGAGCAGGAGAAAAGTGTGGAGCAGAACTCAAACTCATGTAAAAAGACCAGATTTAATGGTCTGACTTAGACTGGAGGAACCGTTGAAGCTATGGTCCCCGGACATTCTGTTAACTCAGATCTAAAACCATTCCCGAAGCCCACTCTTCAGATAAAGATTAGACTGAACTATAAAACATAAAATAATACTCGTGAAGAGTGTGCTTCTTAATTCAAGTAGATACATGAGACCAACTGGGCGGCTCCTGGCTGGAGGCAGGATGAGAAGGCAAGAATGGACAGGAGCTGGTTGGATGGACACAGGAGACCTAGGGTGGAAAGGAGGAGTGTGCTGTCACATTACGGGGATTGCAACTAGAGTCACATAGCAATATGTGTATAAATTTTTTATGAGAAATTAACTTGAGCTGTAAACTTTCATCTAAAGCACAGTTTTTAAGAAGTGAAAAGACAACCCACAGAATGGGAGAAAATATTTGCAAATCATATATCTGATAGGAACTTTTATCCAGAACATACAAAGAACTCTTAAAATGCAACAGAGAAAAGACAAATAACCCAGTTTTTTAGATGGGCAAAACATTTGAACAGGCATTTCTCCAAACAGATATACAAATGGCCAGTGTTGTCTTGTGCTGTTGAGTCGATTCTGACTCACAGCGACCCTATGTGTTACAGAGTACAACTGCTCCACAGGGTTTTCTTGGCTATATTTTTCAAGGAAGCAGACTGCCAGGCCTTTTTTTCTGCCGTGCTGCTGGGTGGGTTCAAACAGCCAATCTTTCATTTACCAGCCAAGCACAAACCACGTGCGCCACCCAGAGACCTGTACAAATGGCCAATAAGTACACCACTTGCTTAGAGGGGGTGGGTCAAACACTAGAAGCAGAGGTGAAGGGGAGTCATTGAGGGGCAGGGATTGGTGCCCACACTGGCCTCGTCTGGGTCAGGGCTCAGCTATGCCACATCCTCACAAGCCATATCACTTGCCACCAACATGATGGTCATGTGGCGGGTTCCACTCTGGGAAGCCAAGTCATTGTGCTCATGTTGCTGTGATACCACACCCCAGTGTTGTTACCTGCCTGGGCCCTAATATCCTCCCTGTTGAAGAAAAGATGGTGCCAAAATCCCTGTAGCTGTGACAGTGCTAAATCCATTGCTATCAAGTCTATTCTGACTCATAGAGACCCTACAGGACAGAGAAGAAATGCCCCATAGGGTTTCCAAGGAGCATCTCGTAGATTCGAACTGCTGACCTTTTGGTTAGCAGCTGAACTCTTAACCACTATACCACCAGGGTTTCTGTGACAGTGCTGGGGATTTTAAATTCCAAGTCACTGGGCTGCAGGCCGGGGCTGAGCCCCTTCTCTTCCCAGGGCACAGCCTCCCCTAAGCAGCCACACCCATGCTCAAGGCCTCATGTACCCCTCCACCCCATCTCAGCCCTCTCAGGGCTTCAGTCCCTCATGTCCAACTGCCTCCCCATGATTCCCTGAGGCTGGGCCCAGCCAGGGGGAGGCAGCCCTCAGGCTTGTGGCCAGAAGGCTAGGACTGCACTGCTGGGGCAGAGGGGGGTGGGGGAAGGGGTCCTTCCATCTCACCGTGCAGAGGGCCCCAGTCAAGGCCTCAGAGTGTTTCCAAATCAGGGGCTCTGAGGCTGGGAGGGGAGGAGTGGAGATAGGGAAGTGAACTGCATCTGAAGCGGTGAGGGGGCAGGGTGAGTGCTATTTGGGTTCCTGGGCTGCCCTAAGAGCCCAGGCCATCAACCTGATGGCAGTCAGAGGCAGTGCGGCCTTGTGGGCCAGGGGGCTGTTCTGCACACCAGTCAGATTTGGAGCCACCACCCTGCCCTCTGTGGTCACTTCCCACTCCTAGGCTCTGATCCAAGCCCACTTTCCAGCAGCGCCACAGGGGTCACCTCACAGGGTCGCCCCACAGGGTGGGGGCTCATATTCCTGGGGCTCCCCTTCTGGGCCCATGAGCCTACTTTACAGTGGTCTGAAGAGGAATACCCTTCTGCAGGGCTTTGCTGGAAGAGGCTGCCTGCATCTCAGAGCCCAACCACTTCCAACCAGCCCTGAGGCAGGTTCCAGGAGGGACTGCAGGGGCCAACACAAGCTGGACACTGGTGGACACGTGCCCTGCCACAGTGAGTCACTCAACCTTATGGCCTTGGTTACCTCATCTGTAAAATGGCAACAAGGAGCCCCAGAGCGAGGCTGGGTGAGGCTGGGAGGAGTTCTCCCTACCCCCCAGCCCTAGCCCTGCGTAGCTCGGGCAAGTCCTCACGTAGACCCTGGGACGTCCTTTACGAGACCCCTTTTACAGACAGGAAGCTGAGGCTCTGGAGGAGGAACTCACCCAAGCTCACACAGTGGGGCACGGGCAGAGGGGCCTGGGGACCCCCACCCCCACCCCCGAGGGAAGCCGACAGTCGGATTTAAACCTTAGCCGGCTAGTTAGTTACTCTGCGACCTTGGACAAGCCCCCAGCTCTTCTGAGCCCTAGTTTCCGTTACTGAGGAAATAATGTCCCCCATCTAACAGGATTAGGTGGTGGGATAGTAGTTTCACCCGCCGCGGTCTGCGACTACGACGCTTGTCGACTGGCCATGGTGAGGGGTGGGGTCCGTGGAGCTGCAGGGCTTACCAGGAACCGCAGTCGTGCAGGCGGACACACTCCCTCGGGCTGGCATTCCCTCGGGGCCCTCACCCCCTGGGGCCCGCACCCCTCTCCGGAGCCTGCACCCTCTCCCTCCTACGGCCTCGCGGCTCGAGCTAGCGAGACCACTCAATGCGCGACCCGTCAGGGGTCCAGGCTAGACAGACGCCCTCGTCTCCCCCGCCGGTGCTCGTGGCAACCTCCACCCGGGGGAGGGGTGGGGGGCGGCTACCTGCCGGTCATGGTGGCTGCTCGCGCTGGGCCCGGGTTGTCCACCCGACTCCTCTGCCGCCGCGGCTGCCTGCAGAACGCCTGCCTGCGGGTCCGGGGCGCGGAGGGAGGTTGACGCCCAAAAAAGGCCAAGAGCTCTCCGCCCGCCCGTCCACTGGCTGGGTGGGAGGGGAGGAGGAGGGGGTGGAGGTCAGCCCGGCCGGCGAGTCGGCTCGTGGGGTGGTCCCCCGCTCACGCAGCCCCTGGGACACCAGAGTGCCGTCTGTGGTGGGGGCGGGTCACGTCCTTCCTGCCAGGGCTCCCCTCGCCACCTCCCGGATTCCGGGCATAGTTTTCCTTTTAAAGGGAGAGAAGTTCCAACAAATGCGAATGACCCCCCTCCCGCGCCGGCGCTGGGACGCTCCACCAAGGTCTCCGCCCCTCCTCCGCTGTCCCGGGCGCGCCCTTGGACGCGAGCACTTGCCGTGGGCGGGCAGCGACGCCGAGACCACCTCCCCACTCCTGCCCCACCACCTCGTCAGGAGAGACGGGGGCTCACCGACTCCCTGGGGAGACAAGGGAGACCCTAGTCCGTGCAGCCCCGCCCCAGGTCCCGGAAGCCTGCCATCTGACTGCCGAAGCCCACTGCGATGCCAGACTAGCGCCCTCCCGGGAAACAGCCATCTCACCCCAGTGTGTGGGCAATCTCCACTAACCTAGTAAACAGTACTTTAAAAGGACAAAAGTAAACGTGAATGCTGTTGAGGAGAGCCAAGAACTCCTTTACATAATGAAACACTGTTTGATGAGCTATATATATCTTACCATCTAGGGAATATAAACTATAAGAAAAAAGAAAAAACAAAACCTCACCCTACTTAAAGGCAGGTATTTCTAGCTTGGCGATGGAGTGTGGCTCATGACTGGAAGCAACCCAGACATCACACTGTGGGGCGTACTGGGCAGCCTGATATGCTAAACTAATGGAACATTATAGTACCTCTAGTCTCAGCAACGGACTGAGACTATCTAGAAATGATGTGCCAAGTAGTAGCCCACAAACAACGCACATGGTGGAATTCAGAAAGATGAGTCGAGAGTAATGGGCAGAGTTACATCTGCAGAAATAAGTTTAGAACATGGGCCTATTCCTAAGTGGCTGGTGCCTTGGAAGGGGGACAGTTTGCAGTTGTTATTTCTTCTCACAATTGTGTCTTTCCCGGAGCTGCCATTGGATGGTTGATTAACAATACAGTATAAATGATTACTTGGTTCATCTGCCTGCTTAGAGAGAAATGCTTCCAAAGCCTGTGAGCCTTGCCAGAAAATCCACCTATACTGGATGCAGGCCACACTCCCCAAAATCCTCCCTTTCAACTGATTGGCTACTCACAGCAGATCCCATCACGGAGGTGACCACATTATATCAGATCTCATCATGGAAGTGATTACATCATTATACAACTGCCAAACTACATCATAACTGCCCCAGCCAAGGTGACACACAATCTTAGCCATCACAGCAGGTCTGGATCAGCATGTGGCAAACCACAACCCTCCACAGCTCATGCACTCACTCGTTCAGCGTGCCTCATCCCTATGCCAGGAGGGCTGTGGGCAGCTGTCACAATGCCCAGCCTGCTGCAGCGTGGAGGCTCGTAGGAGCCCAGGCCAGCCTGCCGCAGTGCTGTCAGAGGTCAGATCTGCAGGGAAGAGCTGGCATTGCCAGCAGTGGGCCACTTATGAGCTCACTCATTCACCCGTTCATTAAAGAGTGTTGATGAGGTGTCTGCTCTGTGCTATCTGGGCACTGGAGGCAGCAGTGAGCGAGAGGACCAGGACCACACTCATGGAGTTTACCTGGAGCTAGGGGTGGACAAACAGTAAGCAGGCACATAAATGCATAAAGATGATTTTGTGTTTATCCTAAAGCACTTGCAGTGACCAGTGCTACAGAAAAAGAGCAAGTGGGGACTGCTTTAGACTGGGTCAGGGAAGGCATCTGAGGAGGTGACATCTGAGCTAAAACCTGACTGAGGAAAAGAACCAGCCTTGCCACATGGAACCCAAAGAATTCCAGGCAGAGGAATCTCAAGTGAGTGACCCTGAGGTGGGCATGAGCTTGGAGTGTTCAAGGGCCTGACAGAAGGCTGGTGTGTCTGAGACACTGTGGGTTGGGGTGCGGTGGGGAGCAGGGAGGGCAGAGGGAAATACGGGAGAGGGGCTGGGGGGGCGGAACATCAGGGCCACAGCCAAGTTTGGATTCCACTCTTAGAAGAGCAGAGTTCTAGAAACATAACACTCTGCCAACAACATGGAACAAAAAATATTATTCTGAGTGAAAGAAGCACATACTCTATGAGTCCATTTACATCAAGTTCTAGAACTAACCTATGGTGGAAAAATTCAGAATGGCGGTAGCTGCCTCCTGGGACTTGGGAGCAGGGAATGACTGGGAAGAAGAATGAGGGAACTTTCTGGGGTGATGGCAATGCTCTATATCTTAATAGGGGTTTGGGTCACGCGGACGATGACCAGCAGGGAGTGGGGACTGTGAATCTAGAGCTCAAAAGAGAGGCCCGGCCTCTGGCGTAGATTTGGAAGGTTTTAGTGCAGATGGAATTTAAACCCTGGAGCTTGATGAGATCCCTGAGGGTGTCTGTGCCTCCGGAAGAGAGAAGAGGGCTCCAGCCAAGCCCAGGTCCCTCTGATGCTTAGAGGCCAGGAAAGCAGCAAGGTAGGCTGAGCAAGACAGCCAGCGAGAGAGGAGGACAGTGGAGGCAGGTGTTCAGGGCCCAGTGATCAGAACACCTCCAAGCGGGAGGGGAAGCGACCCTTCCCTGTGGTGCAGAAGGACTGGGAAGGGCCTGCTGGGTGTGGCAGAAGAGCAGGTCCGCAAGGGCGAGCCAGAGACGGGGAGGCAGGCCCTGCTATGTACTGCTTGGAGGAGTCCCTCACTGTCGTCTGGGCAATGGGGCTCTGGAATGGGGCACACGGCACCCTAGAGGAAGAAAGGAGGTGACAGGAAATAGAGACAGAGAACATCACAGCTCCTGTGAGAAAGTGTGCTCTAAAGGGAGCAGAAAAAACGGGGGTAGGCATGTCAAGGCTGGGGTCTGCTAGGGTGAGAGATGCTGGTGAACACGCGGAGTGAGACTTGAATCACCCACTGCAGAGGGTGATTCATGGTGATTCAGACAGTTGAGACTCAGATGTCAGAGGTCAAGGCTGGGTCACAAATTGGGGAGCAGTCTCCACAGGGTGACATGGGAACTGTTGTAGAAGGAATGAAGGGGCAGAGTCTCCTCAGGTGCAGGCCCAGATCCCCTGTGCGCCTCGGGGTCCTGTAAGCATGGACTCTGGGCTGGGAGTTCATGGGGTTGGAGGGTGGGGCCAGGCTTCTCTTCACCGCCAAGAACTAATTACTAGCCTGAGGGCAGGGAGCAGCTTTGTAGCCCCCAGGAGGTCTCAGGTCCCCAGCCATCACCGGCTCAAGAAGGCGCCAGGGTGCCTTCCCAGCAGGCAGGACCTAGGCCTAATTGTCACAGCACTTACATGTGCTGAAACTGTACCCTACAAGGACACCATCCTCCCCCCACCCCCAGCATCTGGTCTAGGCATTTCCCAGTCTGGGCATCGGGGGCTGAACCATTAGTGAGTATTAGCACATGAACTCAAATAGTCAACCAGCTCCCTCAAGTCTGAAGTTTATTCCGAAAGTAGCCTGTGAGAGTCCCCAGAGAAGTACCAGGAAGCACCTGGACAGCCTGGGCGGAAAAGCTGGACCATTCCACTAGGGATCCAGCTTTTCCCCCCATGTACAGCTGGAGCCCTCTCTTCAGCCCAGTCTCCTGGGCTAAAAAGGAATATTGGGTGGCACACAACCCTACAGACATCAGAACATCTGCTGTTTGAAAAATAAATTTTTCTATTTTAAAATATGAGCATGACCTTTGACAGGGCTTTGCCTGACCAGATATGGCTTTTAAATAGGGATTGGTTTCTTCAAGTCTTTGGCAGAGATTTATTCTTTGAAGCGCAGATTCTAAGACTTCTTCTTTGTCCCACTCCCTCTCAATGGTGGAACTATTTAAAAGAGTGCAAAGGAGTTACTGTTGAACATGAAAAATACGGTGAATATTTAAAATATCCCCATTACTTCCTTTTATTTAATATTTTATCATTTTACTAGGTACACATATTAAAGTATTAGACTATTGCTGTTTTGGCGTGTCCTGGAGTTGATCTTCCACTCATGGTGATCTCATGTGTCAGAGTGGAGCTGCCCCATGGGGTTTTCTAGGCTGTGATCTTTGCAGGAACAGATCTTTAGATCTTTCTCCCTCAGAGCCACTGTGTGGGTTCAAACTGCCATTGTTTTGGTTGGCAGCTGAGCACTTAACCATTAAGCCACTAGGTATCCTCTAAAGTATTAAACTAAAAACAATAAAGTAGCTTGTTCATTTCTATCTTATAACACAAAATTAAAGGTTAAGGGAGAATTTTATTTTTAAAAACAACAAGCAAAAAAAAAAAGATGATTCAGATGTTTGGTCTCGATAATATGTTTTCTGATGTCTTGCAAGCATCAATTTTAAGAGTTAAAAAGAAAACCCGTTGACAGTAAGGATAAATGGTTGAGGAAGAGTTAAGGTGAAATATTACAAAAGTATATTCAATAGTATGAATATAGAATTGTGTAATGTGAGTTACGGAAGGGGCCTTAGAGATTTAATTCAAACCCTCATTTTACATTTGAGGAAACTAAGACGCAGAAAATGAAATGAATAGTTGACAATGGTCCAATTAAAATTTAAATCTTCTGACACCTGCTGCTTTGCAACTTTTTACAAGATTATATGCTAATAATGTAAATCAGTGCTATTCTAAATGCGTTTGTGAACTTTTTTACTGGCTCACCAGGTTAAGTATGTTTCTCTGAATATTTACTCTTGATTTCAGTGCTTATCCCATTGTGGAGCATTAACAGTTTACCAGCTGACACTGGTCCATGCACCACACTTTGAGCAGCAGTGTTGCAGAAGCACAGCATCCACCACTGAAGGTTAGAACAGCCAGAGATGGATACAGAGTATAAAGATGTGCCATCCAAGTAAAGGCAGATCCAAAATTGAACCCTGAAACCTCCAGTTTTTTCTTCTAACTTAACAGACTCCTAACATTTTATGTCCGGGTTTTTCCTAAACAAAATGTCTAATGTTACTTTCGGTCTTGACGGGTAGTGTCTGTAGCTAATCTAGTCCCAATCTTCCTTTGAGTGGAGCTGTCAGGAACAAATGGACAAATGGGACTGGCTGAGTGGCTAAAGCTGCATCTCAACAAACCCACTTCACTTGTGACCCAGATGAAATGGAACAGTTGTCTCTGAGGATGGGATATCATTTGCAGGTTAAAATGTCTGATACTTCCTTACGTATTTTGGAAATTGGAAACCATCAGTCTACTTTTTTTGCTTAAACGTCTGAATGTTTCATTGATGCCTATGTAAACAGAGTTCAGCAATGTTCCCTTGGATAAATATGCCCAGCTTTAATCATTTTTAAAAATCATTCTCGCATGTCAGAAGCCTAATACAAATGCCACGCCAGCGTCAGCAATAATTTAGCATACAAGGAATTTTATATGTTCTCAATATTAGAACAACAGGGTTTCTTTGAACCATCATAACCTTAAAACATGGGACAAAAGAACTTCATGTGAGCCCAAACAATTTCTTATCAGGTTTTCAGAAAATTTAATTAGTTTTTAAGTGACTCTTAATACATTCTAATATTTAAAAACTACTGTAAGTTCAAGCTGATTATGAGTAGAGAGGTGACTATATGAGAACTGCCTTTCTCTTTCCCGCTACAGATAGTAGCTGTATAATTTTTTTATGTCCATATTAAAAAGAAAAAGTTGCCGTCGAGTCAATTCTGACTTATAGCGACCCTATGGAACAGAGTGGAACTGCCCTATAGGGTTTCCAAGGAGCAGCTGGTGGATGGGAATTGCCAACCTTTCGGTTAGCAGCTGAACTCTTAACCACTGCGCCGAAAGGGCTCCTATATATATATATATATGCACATATGTATATAAACATATATTTATATAAATATAAAAAATATGTATGTCTATATGTTTATGTAAATATAAAAAACAGCTTGCTAATTTCTATCCTATAATATAAAATCAAAGTAAAGGTAGATCTTATTTTAATAAATAGCAAGAAATAATGTTTTATATACATTAAGACTATGTTTTTTCTCTTAATAAAATGAATGAAATGCTTTTAAAAAAACAATATGAGCATGCCTTCAGAATAGTGATCCGGTATCATACACATCGTCTGATAGGCACAAAACGACTTGCCTGCTTTCTAGACCACGCACAGCTAAGTGCAAAGAGATGGCAGAATGATAATCCACTCATTGTTTTACTACTCGTAGAACAAACCACAAGAGACACAGAATTCCTTAGTCTTAGGAGAACACAGACCCCTTCTTGACAGTTTCCTTTACTCTGCGGTAGAGGTGTGCCAAGGCCTTCACAGCTCCAGTTCTACCTCCTTTTCAAAGACTGCCTTGCCTTGGACTTCAAAGAGGAACACACACTTTCACTCTTACCTCTGCTCTGGGACAACTCAGGAATTTGGAGCAACAGAGAATAGCCCTCAAGCGAACATTCAGGAACATCACATTTTTTGTACCTCAGACCATCACCACCTCCGTCATCCAGCGAGGAACTTCTTACACACAGTGACCTAGAGCTGCATGGTCCAGCAGCTTCTCACCTCTTCTAAGAATATTTCTGCCAGGCTGATGTTCCGTTAGCCTCTTCTTTACCATTCTGACAACGAAGCAACCAACCTTCCATCTGAGCTTTTCCAACCTCTGTCCAGAAGCAAATTCAGCCACCACCAGCCCACCGTCAACAACAGCCCAGCCTGCAGAGGGCGCAGCATACGGCCCAAGTGAGCCAGGCTTCCACAGACCAGATGCCACCTGTCTGAGGCGGGTTGAGGCTAAATCAGGAGGGCAGGTTCCCCTACTCCAGCATTAGCAACACTAGCATGATCCCTTAGAGGGCATGAGGGAAGAACAGGAAAGCCAGGGACAGGGCAGATACCCACAGGTTGAAGAGACCTCCCAGGGCCCCCACACCTCGGCGTCTCTACCTCAGTGGCTGAAACGTCGCTCTGCTTTCTCCTGCTGTTTCTGAGCCCCACAAGCAACTTCTCTGAGGAAACAGCAGCTGCCCAGCCCACTTGGCACAGCCACTTGAAGAACGACAGGGCAGCAGCTGGGAGTGTCTGGCCACCACGAGGTGCCCAAGCTCTTCGGCCTCACCTCTCCCTTTGAAGAAGACTTGGTGCTAGAGATCTGGAGCTGGAGGGTGAGGCTGGAGGCACCTTGGGGTCAGGAGACGATGGAGGAAGCAGGAAGGAAAAGCCAGTCCCCTGGAGACGTGCCTGCTGGGCGGGCCACTGAAGCTCACTCCCCCCAGGCCCCGGGGGCCAGGCCAGCAGAACAAAAGGATGACAGCTGCCTCTGAATTCAGAGTGCCTGCCACAGGGGCGGCCACCAGGGTGACCTCTGTTTGGCAGCTGCTGAAATGAGTATTTACTGAACTCCTGAGTTCAGGAGACCCCACGAAGCTCAACTGTCACAGCAGGTACATGTGCTAAAACTGGACCCCAGAAAGGCCCAGAGAAAGAGAACCTGCAACTGCTTTGACTAATCCACGAACAGTTAACTAAAATACCTTCTTCCCAATTATTGTTTTCCCTACAAGGAGGAAAATCTCAAGATTACTCACATTACTTAGAATTAGTTTATAATCTTTGGCTATAAAAATTCCGTTGTTATTGGGAAACACCCAAAAGTAGAAAGAAGAAAACCCACCTCAAGCTTCACCGTTGAAGACAGATGCTAACAGCACTTTGGTTCCAGTCTTATCTGTGCATATTTATTTTTTACATGATTGTGTTTTGTGTTTGCAATTTCGTGTTCTCTTTCTTTACATGTAGATGGTATGTGTCCACCTTTGGGTCAGTACTTATCAGGGCTGCCCCAGTGGCACAACTCCAAGGGGCTCCATCACACTGTGCCGTACGTACAATGCCCAGGATCTGCCTGGACTTGAGCTACTTGGGCAGGGGGGACAGTGAGGGCCTGGTACTAGATTTTGTATGTCCAATTTTTATGAGCACAACAGTTTGGGTTTGTTTTATATTTTATTAAAATTCACAGCCCTTGGGGTGGTGACTATTTACTTTTACACAGCACAGGCTGCAATAGAGGGCTAGCTAGGTACAAAGTAGTCACTCAGATATTTGTTGGAGCCAGTGATGTTCTTCTGTATTGCCATGTTTTTTAAAAATAACCTGCCTTCATGTTATAAATATGCTACACACCAGAATGTAAATACTCCAAGAACAGACTCCTCCCTTGTTTGCTTCTCTGTCCTCAGGACTGAGAACAGAGCTCTACTCACAGCAGCTGCTCAGTAAATATTTGTTAAATGTATGAGCGCCATTCCAATCATTTATGGTGTTTTACACTCATATGACAAGCTGTCTAAGGGTAGAGTGCATGTAATACTCCTGCTGTTCAAAACATCTCAAATATCAGGTCGCTCAACATCTCTATTCTTGAACTGGATTTTTAAAGTAAAAAAGTTTACTTACATCTACAGAAGCTATTATTTGAAGAAATCTTAAGGGAGAACATTCTTTAAAAAGCAGAATGTTTGAAACACCAATTCACGCTCTAACTCATTTTTCCTATTCCAAACTTTTGTAGCCGTACACTGGTGTCAGATGTGCCCCATGAGAACAGGTCTGGGGGCCAGAGGGCATGGTAGCTTTGACCAGCACTAATGTTGCTGAAGGTGCATGTACAGAGGACTGACCAGCCACAGGGAGGGCCAAGGCCCTTGACAGGCACCACTCCCAGAGGCTGAAATTCCACCTGTGCATCTATCAGTTAGGATCCAGTCTATTAGTATGATGTCCAAGCTTGAGGGCAAAGGAGAGATCAACCACATATCTTTTCCCCTGGGGTCACCCCACAGTTGGCAACATGAGGATGCATGGATCTCAGCGATGCTGCTGGGTGAGAAGGGGATGTGGGTGCCTGACAGAACAGGGGCTCGGTCTGCACCTAGTGGGTACTCTGTGAATCTTAAAAATGTCATATTGTGGTTGTTGTTCTGTGTCATTGAGTTGATACCAACTCATAGTGACTCTATAGGATGGAGTAGAACTGCCCCATAAGGTTTCCAAGGTTGTAAATCTTTATGGGAGCAGATCACCAGGTCTTTTCTCCCACAGAGCAGCTGGTAGGTTTGAACCACTGACCTTTTGGTTAACAGCCAAGTTTTTTAACCATTGTACCACCACGGCTCCTAAAAAATGTTATAATAACAAACTGGAACAGTAGCGAACAGAGGACTCCCTGAGACTATCACCCTGAGACACTCTTTAACCCTTTTATGGTTCTTGGGACAGAAAGCACCCACAAATATTTTTGAGTTCTCAGGTTTCTCAGGATGCTACTTGTCCTACTAAAAGTATATGCTGCCCTCCAGTGGTGGCTTGTGTAATGGTGAAAACAAAAGAAACGTTCTTTGGTGAAAATTCATTAAGGTAGGAAGCTTAGGTATGAGGCAGTGCATCCAGGAAGTGTGATTGGGTCAAACTTTTGTCTCTTTTGGCTTATGTACAGCTAGATAATCCTCGTATGCATACTTATGGCTTCCTGTGTGAAAGTTAGGGAGCCCTGGTTGGTTTGGTTTTGTGTGTGTGTGTGTGTGTGTGTGTGTGTGTGTGTGTGTGTGTCATATTTGGAAAATCAAAGGTACTCAATGTAACTAAATGTATATATCATGTTGAAAATTTTAACTTTTTGGGGACACATATGTGCCCCACAAAATATGTACAGAAATCCACATTTTATAACAAAATTTCAGAAATGCTCTTTGATTCAGCATACCTTCCATTAATGAAAACACATGGCACCAACAAAAAATTTGAAGCAGAAAATAATCGGATCTTAAAAGACTTAAACCTAAAACCAAGCTATCCCCTGAGATCACCTTTTAATAAAACAGCAGAATGGCACACAAAATAAAGGATATTACCTATAAGATTGGTACTGTACTTAAAAGCCATCTATATGAGACCAAAAGGTCAACAATTACTTAAAAGCGAAGATGAGAAGATAAGGGGGCAGGGAAACTAGAGTACTTGAAATGGAACAAACAGAACGTAATTAAAGAGAATGTTGGCACATTGTGATAAATGTAACTAATGTCACTGAACAATTTGTGAAGAAATTGTCAAACGGAAACCTAATTTGCTGGGTAAACTTTCACCAAAAACTCAAAAATATTATTTTAAAAGCTGGCATAACAAGTAAAAAAAAAGTTATTAAACGCAGTGTGGCATGCTGGTTTGCAAGCACAGGCTACTTGGGTTCAAATTCTGTCTCATCACTATTAACTATATGATTTCAAATAATGCTTAACTTTTCTGGGCCTCTGTTTCCTCATCTGTAAAATAACATTGATAATAATAGTACCTACCTCAATATTATATTGTAAGGATTAAATAACTTAACATATGTAAGCAGTTCTCAAAGTCTTTACACTTTTAAAAACTATTTATGGAGGCAGAGCTAAGATGGCGGAGTAGTCAGACGATTCTTGTTGTCCCTCTTGCAACAAAGACCTGAAAAAACAAGTGAATTGATTATATATGACAGTCTAGGAGCCCTGAACATCAAAGGTAAAATTGAGGAATTGGACTGAGCAGCATGAGGAGGGAGAAACGGTTCAGAAGCAGCAAGGAGTTGCGAGACCTGACCTGGCGGGAGCCAGTACCCTGCAAGCAGTGTATTAGGTGAAGCAGTGGCACTTGGGATACATTTTCCACATAGGGAGACACCAATGGTGGAGAGTTTACTAAAACCTCCAGAACCAGTGAAAAGCGGCTCTCAATCGGCAAAAGATAAGTATATGCGTCTAACCTACTGTGTGGATCAAAAAACACCCTCTTTGGGAAAAATCTTTCTCCCATTTACCTGGCCCTTTCCTGCTGTGCACCAGGTTCCAGGCTGGCTTCAGCCATTACTGCAAATCCTGGGCCAGAAATAAAGACCCATCATGCACCCTGAGCCATTCTCCCCATCTTGGAGAGGGAACAAATTAACAAACAGAAATAAATAATCTGCCAGCTCCCCTAAGGCGTGAACTTAGGGTAGGTGCAGCTCCTTTCCCTAGGCACAAGCATAAGGGGTCCACGGACTTTCAATGCCCTTCACCCCTGCATAGACTTGTGTGGGCCCATTTCAACAGCATAGGCCCTCAGTAGCACAGTACAACAGGGTATATACCTGAAGCCTAACTTCAACTGTCAGCTATACGGTGGAGTGGTAGGTTCGTGACATTTGACACTGCTCTGCCCATTAAGCAGGGTCCTCACCTACCCACATCAGGGGTCTGAGGTCTGGTGGCTCCACCCATGCCACGTAGCCACCCCGATAGGGCTCCAAGAATAAGTGGTGCCTCCCAGTCCTTACAGCCAACAGCATTGGGTGCTCATAGTCAGGTTGCAAAACCTACCCACAACATGCTCCAGGGAACAGGGACACGCTTTCCTCAAGAAACTCAGGGGCAGCCGTCAGCCCCTGCCTTGCTCAGCACATGACCCCCTACTACAGCCAGATACCTGTGCCTACACCAATCACCCATGCCCATCTAGGACTGTAGGTGAGAGCCTGCATCACACACTTGGTGGAAAACTACTTGGACACCTGAGCTGAATTCATACAAGAAAAGTAAACAGACTCCTGGACTCACACACCAAGTAACAGATCTAACCACCTGGTGACAGGACATTAGACCTTCAGAGGTGCCAATAATCAAACTAGCTCATAAGAGCAGCCTATCTGGGCATAACAAAACAAGAAGCTATGACACAATAAGCAAACATAAAATAAATAAATATAATAACTTATTGATGGCTCAGAGACAACGGTCAATATAAAATCACATAAACAGGCAGAACATGATGGCTTCAGCAAGCTCCCATAACAAAGAAGCAAGACGTTTACCAGAGGAGGAGAACTTCTTGGAATTACTGGAGGTAGAATACTACAAGAGATTAATTTACAGAACTCTTCAAGAGGTCAGGAAGGAGATAGGGCTAAATGCAGACCAAGCTAAGGGACTCACAGACAAAGCAATAGAGGAACTTAAGAAGGTTATATAAGAGCATAATGACAACAGGCTGTAAGAATCCATACAGACAGCAAACAGAAATCCAGAAGATTAACAATAAAATTTCAGAATTAGGCAACTTAATAGAAAGTCATAGAAGCAGAACTGAGACAATGGAAGTCAGAATTAGTGAGACTGAAGATAAAGCACTTGACACCAACTTATTTGAAGAAAAATCAGATAAAAGAAATTTAAAAAATTAAGAAACCCTAAGAATTATGTGGGACTGTATCAAGACAAACAACCTATGAATGATTGGAGTACCAGAAAAGGGGGGGGGGAGGTATAACAGAAACTACAAAGAGAATTGTTGAAGATTTGTTGGCAGAAAACTTCTCTGGTATTGTGAAAGATGAGAAGATATCTATCCAAGATGCTCATTGAACCCCACAAAAGGTAGATCCCAAAAGAAAGTCACCAAGACATATTATTATCAAACTTTCCAAAACCAAAGATAAAGAGAGAATTTGATAAACGAAAAGTCATCTACAAAGGAGGGTAAATAAGACTAAGCTCGGACTACTCAGCAGAAACTATGCAGGCAAGAAAGCAATGGGATGGCATATATAAAGCCTAGAAGGAAAAAATTGCCAGCCAAGAATTATATATCCAGCAAAACTGTCTCTCAAATATGATGGTGAAATTAGGACATTTCCATATAAACAGAAGTTTAGAGAATTTGCAAAAACCAAACCAAAATTACAAGAAATATGAAAGAGAATCCTCCAATTAGAAAATCAGTAACATCAAATAACAATCTAAGACTAGAACACAGGACAGAGCAACCAGATATCAACTCAGATAGGGAAGATACAGAAATAAATCAAAGCTAAAATGCTGAAAATAGGGAAACAAATGTCAATATGTAAAAGATGACAACATAAAAACAAAAAGGAGGGACTAAAATCTGTAGTCAAAGATCTTCACATGGAGAGGAAGACAAGGCAATATAAAGAAATAAAAGAGTAGTTTAAACTTAGAAAAATAGGGGTAAATATTAAGGTAACCACAAAAGAAACTAACAATCCTTCACATCAAAATAGACAACAAGAAAAACAAAAAGATTTAACAAGTACTAAATCAACAACAATGAAAAAGATGAAAAGAAAATACATAAAGAAAAACGACTCAGCGCAGATAATTAAGTGGAACAAAGAAACTGTCAACAACATACAAAAAAAGACATCAATATGAAAGCACTAAACTCATAGCTATCAATAATTACGCTGAATGTAAATGGAATAAATGCACCAATAAAGAGACAGAGAGTGGCAGAATGGATAAAAAAAAAACACGATCCATCTATATGCTGCCTACAAGAGACATACCTTAGACTTAAAGACACAAACAAACTAAAACTCAAAGGAAGGAAAAAAATATATATCAAGCAAGCAACACTCAAAAAAGAGGAGAGGGAATCTTAATCTCTGACAAAATAGACTTTAAAGTAAAATCCACCACAAAGGATAAGGAAGGACACTATATAATGATTAAAGGGTCAATACACTTGGAGGGCATAACTATAATAAATATTTACACACCCAATGACAGGGTTCCAAAATACATAAAACAAACTCCAACAGCATTGAAAAGAGAGATAGACAGTGCCACAATAACAGTAGAAGACTTCAACACAGCACTTTCAGTGAAGGACAGAACATCCAGAAAGAAGCTCAATAAAGACACAGAAGATCTAAATGCTACAATCAACCAACTTGATCACATAGACATATACAGAACACTCCACCCAACAGCAGCTAAGTATACTTTCTTTTCCAACACACATGGAACATTCTTCATAATAGACCACATATTAGGCCATAAAGCAAGCCTTAACAAAATCCAAAGCATTGAAATATTACAAAGCATCTTTTCTGACCATAAAGCCATAAAAGTTGAAATCAACAACAGAAAAAGCAAAGAAAAAAAATCAAACACAAGGAGACTGACAACACCTTTCTCAAAAAACTACTGGATTATAGAAGAAATTAAGGATGGAATAAAGAAATTCATAGAATCAAACAAGAATGAAAATACATCCTACCAGAACCTTTGGGACACAGCAAAAGCAGTGCTCAGAGGTCAATTTATAGCAATAAATGCACACATCCAAGAAGAAGAAAGAGCAAAAATCAAAATATTAACCCTACAAGTCAAACAAATAGCGGCAAAGGAAGCCCTCAGGCACCAGAAGAAAACAAATAATAAGAATTAGCGCAGAATTAAATGAAATAGAGAATAGAAAAACAATTGAAAGAGTTAACAAGACCAAAAGTTGTTTCTTTGAAAAGATCAACAAAATTGATAAACCATTGGCCAAACTGACAAAAGAAAAACAGGAGAAGAAGCAAATAACCCGAATAAGAAATGAGATGGGTGACATCACAACAGACCCAACTGAAATTAAAAGTACCATAACAGAATACTGTGGAAAATTGTACTCCAACAAATTTGAAAACCTAGAGGAAATAGACAAATTTCTAGAAACACACTTCCTACCTAAGCTAATACAAACAGAGGTAGAACAGCAAAATATACCTATAACAAAACAAGAGATTGAAAAGGTAATTTAAAAAACTCCCAACAGAAAAAAGCTCTGGCCCAGATGGCTTCATTGGAGAATTCTACCAAACTTTCAGAGAACAGGTAACACCACTGCTACTAAAGGCATTTCAGAGTATAGAAAA
>NW_004444115.1:1374012-1390413 GCF_000243295.1 Trichechus manatus latirostris
GTGTGAGTTTATTGCTGTCATTTTGTAATGCTTTTTTGTGGGTGCTGATGTTTTCTTTGTTCCTCCCGCTCTCCTGCACTGAATTCCTTTTGTTTGTGGATTTTTTTTTTTCCATTTCTTTTGCTTTTATAGGTTTTGTTTTTACTGAGACTTTATGTTTTTTTCTTTATTTTGATGAGTAGGTTTGTTAACTTTCTTTGTGGTTACCATGAAATTTACCCATATCTTCCTAGATTTGAACCAGTTGGTTGACTTCCTCTCCATTAGAAGGTTCTATAACTACATCGTTTATTCCCGTTTTTATTGTTCTGATGCTGTTGTCATTTACAGAGTAACCTCTCTGGTTCCCTTTTGTCATTCTTTTGGTTTTGCATGTCCCTAAGAGTTCATTTCCTAGGTTGGTATCTGGCTTGTACTATCCTGTGTCCTTATTCAGCCTGTGGTCTGATATTGTTTGTTCTCAGATCGAAGGACTTCCTTTAATAAGTCTCGAAGTTTGGTTTGGTTTTTACATATTCCCTTAATTTCTGTTTATCTGGAAATGACCTAATCTCGCCATCATATTTGAATGAGTTTTGTGGGATATATTATTCTTGGCTGGCGATTTTTTCTTTCAAGATTTTATACATGTCATCCCATTGCCTTCTTTCCTGCATGGTTCCTGCCAAATAATCCGAGCTTAGTCTTATTGTTTCTCCTCTGTATGTGATTTTTTTGTTTTTCTCAAGCTGCTTTCGGGATTCTTTGTTTGTCTTTGGTTTTAGCGAGTGTGATTATGATATGCTTTGGTGATTTTCTTTTGGGATCCAACTTATATGTGGTTCGTTGAGCCTCTTGGATGGTCAGCTTTTCATCTTTCATGATATTGGGGAATTTTTCTGTCAGCAATTCTTCAATGGTCCTCTCTGTGTTTTCTGTTTTCTCCCCCTGTTCTAGAACTTCAATCACTCGCAGATTTTTGCTTTTGATTGTATCCCACATAATTCTCAGGGTTTCTTCATTTTTCTTCATTGTTTTTCCTGATTTTTCCTCAAACAGAGTTGTATCCAAGTGTTTGTCTTCAATTTTGCTGATCCTGTCTTCCATCATTTCAAATGTGTTCCTAAGCCTTTCTATGACACTGTCCATTTCTGAAATCTTCTTATCTTTTGGATTTCTAATTGTTGTTTTTGTATGATTTCTACTTGTGAATTTATTTTAGCATTTTGTTCCTGTATTATTTTCTTGAATTCTTCCATTTTTTTGTCTGTATTTTCCATGAATTTTTCCGACTTTTCCATGAATTTGTCTATTTTTTCCTCATTTTTGTCTGCTTTTTGCTTCAACTCTCAGATAATTCTGAATATTAGAGATCTGAGTTCCCTATCAGGTAGTTCTAGTGCCTTTTCTTCTACTGGAAAGTCATCTGGTGTTTTATTTTGGACACCTACTGGAACCATCCTGTCCTGTTTTTGTAAATGTTTTGATATTGTCTGCAGTCTTTGAGGCATTCAGTAGTTGTTTTTCTCATTTATTGAGAGTAGATTTGTTTGTTTCATCCTGCTTTTTTGTTTTATTTGGTTATGTCTGAGCAGGTGGGCTGTGTGTTCTTTGTTGTTTGCTCCTCTGTGGCCACGATACTTTTCACCTCCTTCTCCAATGGGGAGGGTCAGTAACTCAGGTATGCAGGTCCAGCTGAAGGGGATTTGCTGGGAAGGGTTGTTTGTGACACGTACTAGGGTCGACAGGGCCGACTGGGAATCAGTGCAGAGCAGGTTCCAGTGGGCCAGGCCTGTGCTGCTTGGGGGTGTGATGTGCAGCACACAGTGCAGGTAGGCAGGAAGGGGGGGAGATTGTGATATGTGGAGCTAAGATGGGTATGGGAAAGAGGAGAGAGAAGAGAGAGGAACATGAGCCAAAAACATACACACAAACAAAAAAGACTGCTAAGGGAGCTTGCTATTGGAGTAGAGAGATGAGAGACTGAGAAATGGGAAAAAACAAAATTTTTTTTAAAAAGGAAAAAGGGTAAAAGAAAACATGAATAAACAGAGAAACTGGAAAAGAAGAAAGACAAAAGGGGGAAAGAGAGAAAAGAAAACAAAACAAAGAAACAAAAAAATAACAAAAACCAAACCAAAAAAGAAAAAAAAAAAAAAGAAATGCCCCCAGGGATGACACTGTGCATCAGCACAGAGTAAGGGAGTATCTCCCAAACTGTGCAGCACTTCCTGGCCAGATGGGGCTCCCAAACCAAGAAAAGAAAAAGAAAACAATCAAACAAACCAATCAAAACAGAAGAAATCAGAATAAATAAACAAAAGCCCCGGTAGTCCCACCAGCACAGCTGCACGGGCCGGGAGGCAGTTCCACAGTTGAGCCGTGCCTTGTGGCCCCACAGGAAGAAGCAAAGATAGCCACGGAGCCAGGTATTTAAGAAAAACGAGGGGGAGGTGGTGAGAGGTAAGGAAGAAATCTAATGATGTGGAAAAATGTAACACCAGCAGCCAACCAATGGCACTCAGGGAGCCGGCCAGTGCGGGCGGGTGGAATCCAAGTGACACCGGGGTGAAGCCAGTGCTTCCCAGCCAAGAGACTTTGGCTGCAGGTAGCAGAGGAGGCCATGTCAGGGTGATGAAGGGTGGGCGGTGGGAAAGCATATATTGTTGTTTACCGGTTGTTCTGTCTCCTGCTGGAAACTAAGTGAAGCTGCTTTCTCATACTTCCTGTTCACTGATCTCCGATAGGAGTCTGAGATGGTGGATCCATGCTGCAGTAACTGATGGGGACCTCTGCATGTATCTCTCCTCGCTCTCTGTTCTCGGTCAGTTTCTTATTCCATTCTGTGCTTGGCTGAGTTCTTTATCTCTTCATTTGATGCTTAGGGTTTCAGGACTGATCTGTGACTCTGCTTGACTTACTTTTTCAGACCTTTGCTGTGGAGGGACAGCATGGTGCTTCTGACTGTAGCACCATGTTGCCAGGAAATCTTCCAATGCTATTTTTTAAGGAGATGGAGAAACAAATCACCAAATTCATATGGGAAGGGAAGAAGTCCTGGATAAGTAAAGCTTTACTGAAGAAGAAGAACAAAGTGGGAGGCTTCACACTACCTGATTTTAGAACCTATTATACTACCACAGTAGTCAAAACAACCTAATACAACAACAGATACATAGACCAATGGAACAGAATTGAGAATCTAGATGTAAATTCATCCACCTATGAGGCCCAAAGTCCATTTAATTGGGAAAAGACAGTCTCTTTAACAAATGGTGCTGACATAACTGAATATCCATCTGCAAAAAACTGAAACAAGACCCATACCTTACACCATGCACAAAAACTAACTCAAAATGGATCAAAGACCTAAATATAACATCTAAAACAATAAAGATCATGGAAGAAAAAATAAGGACTACACTAGGAGCACTAATACATTGGATAAACAGAATACAAACCATAAGTAACAAGGCACACAAACTAGAAGAGAAACTAGAAAAATCAAACACTTAAGCTCATAAAAGACTTCACCAAAAAAGTAAAAAGACAACCGATGGACTGGGAAAAAAATTTTGGCTACAACAGAATTGATCAGGGTCTAATCTGTAAAATCTACAACATACTGCAAAAGCTCAACAACAAAAAGACAAATAACCCAATTATAAAATGGGTAAAGGATATGAACAGGCACTAGACCAAAGAAGACATTCAGGCGGCTAACAGATACATGAGGAAATGCTCATGATCATCGGCCATTAGAGAAATACAGATCAAAACTACAGTGAGATACCATCTTATCCCAGCAAGGCTAGCATTAATCGAAAAAACACAAAATAATAAATGTTGCAGAGGTAGTGGAGAGACTGGAACACTTATACGCTATTGGTGGGAATGTAAAATTGTACAACCACTTTGGAAATCGATTTGGTGCTTCCTTAAAAAGCTAGAAATAGAAGCACCATGTGATCTAGCAACCTCACACCTTAGAATATATCCTAGAGAAATAAGAGCCGTCACACAAATAGATATACGCACACCCATGTTCATTGCAGCATTCTTCACGATAGCAAAAAGATGGAATCAACCTAGGTGTCCATCAATGGACGAATGGATAAGCAAATTATGGTATATTCACACAATGGAATACTACACAACGATGAATCAGTGAAACAGCTCATAACATGGAGGAAATCTGGAAGGTATTATGCTGAGTGAATTTAGTCAGTTGAAAAAGGACAAATATTGTATAAGACCACTGTTAGAAGAACTCAAGAAAAGGTTTAAACACAGAAGAAAACGTTCTTTGATGGCTACGAGGATGGTAAGGGAGGGAGAAGGGTATTAACTAACTGATGGTAGACAAGAATTATCTTAGGTGAAGGGAAGGACAACACACACTACAGGAGAAGTCAGCACAACTGAACTAAACGAAAAGCTAAGTTTCCTGAATAGAACCAAACACTTTGAGGGACAGAGTAGCAGTGGTGGGGGCCTGGGGGCCATGGTATCAGGGGACATCTAGGTCAATTGGCATAACAAAGTTTATTAAGAAAATGTTCTGCATCCCACTTTGGTGAGTGGCATCTGGGGTCTTAAAAGCTAGCGAGTGGCCGTCCAAGGTGTATCAATTGGTCCCAACCCACCTGGAGCAAAGGA
This sequence comes from Trichechus manatus latirostris, assembly GCF_000243295.1. Lineage (NCBI taxonomy): Eukaryota > Metazoa > Chordata > Mammalia > Sirenia > Trichechidae > Trichechus > Trichechus manatus. The sequence goes on from NW_004444115.1 coordinate 1,378,651, forward strand.
GAATGAAGAACACCAAAGACACAAGGAAAATATGAACCCAAGAGACAAAAGGGCCACATAAAAGGGCTGAGACTCCATCAGCCTGAGACCAGAAGAACTAGATGGTGCCCGGCTACCACCAATGACCACCTTGACAGGGAACACCACAGAGAGTCCCTGACGGAGCTGGAGAAGAGTGGGGTGCAGAACTCATATTCCAGTAAAAAGACCAGAGTTAATGGTTTGACTGAGACTGGAGGGACCCCAGAAGACATGGCCCCTGGACTCTCTGTTAGCCCAAAACTAAAACAATTCCTGAGGCCAACTCTTCAGACAAAAATTAGACTGGGCTATAAGACATAAAATGATACTGGTGAAGAGGGTGCTTCTTAGCTCAAGTAGATACATGAGTCTAAATGGGCAGCTCCTGTCTGGAGGTGAGATTAGAAGGCAGAAAGGGACAGGAGCTAGTTGAATAGACAGAGGAAATCCGGGGTGGAAAGGAGGAGTGTGCTGTCACAGTATAGGGAGTGCAATTAGGATCACATAGCAGTGTATGTATAAAGTTTTGTATGAGAAACTAACTTCAACTGTAAACTTTCGTTTAAAGCACAATAAAAAAAAAAAAACTAGGATGCCAAAGAGCTTTTATTTACATAGCCTACATCTATCAATATTTAACATATTAGAGATTAAAATAAGACATTTTTTAAATATTCAGGTATTAATTCATTTAAAATCAATATGAAAACTATTATAAGATAATAACATATCTTTATGAAAACTAACTATATTTTCCAAAAAAAAATAATTACTGAGACTTTTGTACCTTTTCAAGATGGAATGGCAGGAACAATACAAAATATATGAAACAACTATTTTCAAGATGCTGAACATCAGGCAACAAAGGACAGTAATCCAGGAGAGACAGGAAACAAACAAGGTGAACCTTACGATTGCCCAGCTTACTTCTTTGAGAGCATTTCCAGGCCTTCGCACAGGAAGGGGGAATCCAGGCAGCGCTTAGAAGACTTCCTGAGTTAAAGGAAGATCAAAGTAGCTAGAGTTCACAGGAAAGGGTACCAGAAAAGAGAAAGCTGCACAAAGAGAGAATTCTGAGGGTCTCTATAGGGTCTCCCTCAAGTAATCAGCTGAGTACCCATAAGCACATACATGTAAGGAAACAACCCTAGCCTAAGAAAGAATCACCCAAAAGAATTAGAAAGAACAGTGTCTAACACTCAAACAGGGCCAAAAAGAGTGCCTATTTCCACCAGCAAGGTTGGACAATTCCAGGATTCTTGGGCATTGGGTAAAGTACTCAGAAGGGTCTTGCCTCAGTCAAAGAGTAATTATCCCTGGACTGACTATGGCTCCAATTCCACCTAATAGATCTTACAAGCAAGACCTGAAAAGGATCAAATTTTTCCAAATAACCTAACTGTGTCCCAGTACAGCAAATTAATATTTATAGGAATACAAAGTATCCATTTATTAAACAAGATAAAATTCACAATCTCTAGCATCCAATAAAAAACTACCAGACATGGAAAGAAGCAGCAAAATATGATCCATAATGAGGAGAAAAATCAATTAATAGAAATCGTGGTGCAGTGAATTACTTCACATGGTCCTTCTAGCCATAGTCATTGTAACTCCTACCAAATGATTGGGTGTTACTATGCAAATGAGGTGCTTGTGGCCCATCAAGGGGATTGGATAGCTTGCTAATAATGCAAATAAGGTCCATGGCACCCGTGTGGGGGTGGGACCATGCAAATAAGGTGTATGGAACCCTAAAGAGGGGATTGATCACTTTTGTCATCCTGCTAGGCTTAAAATGAGCCATCCCAGAGGCAGAAAGGGGGACCTTACTACCACCAACAAAGAACAGCTAGGAGCAGAGCATATTCTTTGGACCCAGGATCCTTGTGCTGAGAACCTCCTAGACCCAGGAGACAGAGAGAGCTATAACACTGGAGGCAACACAAGATGGCAAGAAGTGGCGGCAGAGAAACTGTGGCAGCAAAGGCAACAAAATCAGGAGACCAGTGCAAGAAGGCCTGTGGGCTTCCTGGCCCATGGAGTGAGAAATCCAAGTGCCTTTGGGAAGGAGGCTTGCTGGCAGAGTGAGGTGCCTCCCAAGACTTGGTGGAGCTAGGTTCGCCAACCCACAGATGGAGAGAGCTGAGCACCTTCAGGCAAGAGGTCTGCTGGTGGAGTAGGGTGCCTCTGGCACTTACCAGCAGAGCTAAAAATAAAAAATAAAGCTTTTTAACACTTGTCTGAGCTGATCAGAAGCCAGGCTGAGGGGCTGGGGGGCCGAAGGGCTGAGGGCCAAGAGCCAGGGAGAGGCCTACCGGCAGCGCAGCCAAGAAGAAGCTGTCCTGATTGAAGAACTGTATCCTGAGCGTTCCTAAGCCTGAATTGTAACCTGTTACTTCCCTAATAACCTCCATAACTGTGAATATGGTCTGTGAGTTCTGTGTGGCCATTTCAACAAATTATCAAACTGAGCAGAGAAGTAGAGTGTGCCATGTGAGTGACGGCAGGTGTCAGAATTGGTAAAAAAAAAAAAAAAGTTGAAAAGAGGAGGCATGTCTGCCCTCCACCTCATAGGAATCAGCCTTAGGATGTTGACGCTGATAATCATTCTCCTTGCCCCTTGTGAAGTTAGAGGATATCAGACACCTTCGCCCCACCATTTTTACAGAAATCAACCCAGAACTGACACAGATGATAGAATTAGCAGATGTGAACATTAAAAGTTATTATAACTGTATTCCATATGATCAAAAATTAAATAGAGGGGTTTCTGGTTCTCAGAAAAGACAGACTTCACACACTTCTCCCTATTCTTTCTGCTAAGTACAGTTAAAAGCCCAGGGCATTATATATAAAGCAGATGTAAGACTCTGAAAGGTGGCGAGAAGGAGGCAAATGAACTAGGTACCTCAGAACCCGTGCAAAGACACAGCAATGAGTTCCTGGGGTTTTCTTTTTTGCTACATATGTCCTATACTGGGTGATGGAGAAGTTAGCAACCCAGGAACACCATTAGGCTCAAAAAAACAAAGCCCCAAGGAAAGCAAGCTCTCTCTCACCAAAGGGCCAGTAAAGGGCCAGCCTAACAAGAATAAAAACTTTAAGACAATAAACACCCTACTCCAACCATTAAAAATTATTTGACCATGTTATGGATTGAATAATGTCCCCAAAAAAATATGTCTTGTAAATCCTAACCTCTATGCCTATGTTTATAATCCCATTTGGGGATGGGTTGTCTTTGTTATGTTAGTGAGACAGGATTAGTGTAAGGTGTATCTTGAGGCAATCTCTTTTGAGATATAAGAGATTAAACAAATGAGCAGAGCAGAGATAGAGGAAGAGAGATGCCAAGACGCATGAAGATTGCCCAGCAGCAGAAGCTTAAAGAGATAAGGAGTTTCCCACGAGCTGACAGAGAGAGGAAGCCTTCCCCTAGAGCCAGCGACTTGAATTCAGACTTCTTGCCTCCTAAACTGTGAGAAATTAATGTCTGTTTGTTAAAGGAACCCCTTGTGGTATTTCTGTTATATCAGTGCTAGATAACTAAGACAGAATTTGGTACTGGGAGTGGGGTGCTGTTCTAACAGATACCTAAAATGTGGAAGTAGTTTTGGAATTGGGTAATAGGTAGAGACTGGGAGAGTTTTAAGGTGTCTAATAGTAAAAGCCTAGATTGCCTTTAAGAAACTGCTGATAGAATTATGGCCATCAAAGGCAATTCTGGCTCAGAAGGAAGTGAGGAAAGCCATAGAGAAAGTCTCTATCATCTTAGAGAATACATATGGTGCCAGCAATAGAATGGTGCTAGAAATGTGGATATTAAATGTGCTTCTGGTGAGGATTTAAAAGAAAATAATGAATGTGACTGAACAATGGTAGAAGGGTGATGCTTTTTATGCAATGGCAAAGAGCTTGTCTGAATTATGTTCAACCTTGTCTGAATTATGTTCAAATGCTTGGTGGAAGGTAGAACTTGTATGTGATGAACTTGGACGTCTGGCTGATTGAGATTTCTTCACAAATTCTTAAAAGTGCTGCATGGTTTCTCCTTCCATTTTACAGTAAAATGTGAGAGGAAAGAGAGGAATGCAAAAACAAACTGCAAAATTAAATTATATTGTACAAATTAAGGATATGTGTCCTAGAATTTTAACCAAGGATGTAACTACACAATCTTTTGTTAAAGAGGTTAACCCTGTGACTGATGGAGCTAACCAAGTACCCCAGCAGAAAACCATCAGCTTAGATTGAAGGGGTCAGAGACAGGATGAAAGAAAGGAAAACTCTGCCTCTTGGAATTCTACAGGCAGGAAACAGGCCAAAGGAGCTACATCTGTTGTCCTCCAAGAAAAGAAAAGGCCATCCTAGGAGCAGCTCAGAGATCAGAAAAACTGATGGAAGGAGCACGAGAAGCAGGGCTTCTCAGTTTCAAAGAGTGAGGCCACAGTCTTCAGGATCTCAAAAGGTGGGGCCACAGCCTCTTTGGTTTCAGAGAGTCGGATCTTCTCCAACTCGGTTATCAAGTATGGGGCTGCTGTTAATGTGTGCCAGAGAATGGGGCCGCTGCCCAAAGCTGAGGGGGTGGGGCTGCCATGCCCAAGGTGCAGAAGAATAGAGCCTGCCAGGGCTGAGGGGTTGGGGTACCATTCAGATGGACTAGGAGAATGGGACTGCCTAAAGCCAAGGGAGCAGAGTTGCCATCTGTCATGGATTGAATTATGTCCCACAAAAAACGTGTGTATCAGTTTGGCTGGGCCATGATTACCGGTATTGTGTGGTTGTCCACCATTTAATTGTAATTTTATCTTAAAGAGGATTAAGGTGGGATTGTAACACCCTTACTAAAGTTACATCCCTGATCCAAAGTAAAGGGAATTTCCCTGGGATGTGGCCTGCACCACCTTTTATCTTACAAGAAATAAAAGGAAGGGGAAGTAAGCAGAGAGTGGGGACTTCATACCAGCAAGAAAGCAGTGCTGAGAGCAGAGCCCTTCCTTTGGACCTGGGGTTCTTGTGCTGAGATGCTCCCAGACCAAGGAAAGACTGATGACTAGAAACTTCCTCCAGAGTCGACAGAGACAGAAAACCTTCCCCGGAGCTAATGCCCTGAATTTGGACTTGTAGCCTACTGGACTGTGAGAGAATACTTTTCTCTTTGTTAAAGCCATCCGTTTGTGGTATTTTTGTTATAGCAGCACTAGATGACTAAGACACCATTTGAGAGGGCCTGCAAGATGGAGCTGAAGCCCAGGGCCAAGGGGTCTCCACCCAGGATCCAGAAGGCTTGGCCAACACCCAGAGTTTGGAGGGCAGGGCCATTGCCTAATGGTGGTCTCAGAGAAGAGAAGATTATTTTCAAGCCTTGAGAGCTAATGAAATCTTTTTTTTTTTTTTTTGCTGAGTTTTGGACTTGCTTGACACCCGTTATCCCTTTTCTCTCTCCAATTTCTCCCATTTGTAATAGGAATGTCTACTTTGTGTCAGTATGCTTTGGAAACGGTACAAATCTAGATTTCACAGTTTCATAGATGAAGAGGAATTTTGCCCCCAGGACGGAATACTCATAAAGTCTCACCCATATTTATTTAGATGATTTAGAAGATGAGATTTTGGACTCGGAGTGATTTAATACTTTTGTGATAATGTGATGGGGTGAATGTGTTTTCATGTGGCAATAACATAAATTTTTGGAGGTCAAAGGGTGGAATGTTATGGATTGAATTATGTCCCCCAAATATATTTGTTGTAAATCCTAACCTCTATGCCTGAGGTTATAATATCATTTGGGAATGGATTGTCTTTTTTATGTTAATGAGGCAGAAATAGCATAGGGTGTACCTTGAGTCAATCTCTTTTGAGATAGAAAAGAGATTAAACAAGTGAGCAGAGATGGGAGAAAGGAGATGCCAACCCACATGAAGATTGCCCAGGAGCAGAAGCTCAAAGACACAAGGACCTTCCCTCAGAGCCAACAAAGAGAGAAAGCTTTCCCCTAGAGCTGGTACACTGAATTCAGACTTCTGGCCTCCTACACTCTAAGGAAATACATTTGCTAAAGTGACCCACTTATGGTATTCGTTATAACAGTACTAGATAACTAAGACAGGCCTATCCCACCCCACCCCCCCTTCAGCAAAGGCTGAATGGGGAGCTTGAATTTCCACTCTAAACGAGCAGTAACAAGCACTCTCCTCCCGTCTCACGGTGTCAGTAGACACCATGTGACAGCCAGGATATCCACCACATCCAACAGTAATGAGGCACCCCTCTCACTCTCCAGTGCGATGGTGTTAGAGAAAGTTAAGTGGGAAGCTGAGACTTTCATCACCTTCCAGCAATAAAGAGATACTTCCCCTGCTCCCCAACATTGGGAACAACAGTGCTTTTCCTCTCCAAACCAATGTAGGTTCAGCGAAGCCCAAGTGGGGAATCTAGACTTCCATCTCCACCTGGCAGTGACAAGGCAGCATTCTCTTTCCCCCATCTGCAGTGTCAGAGGTGGCTTGTTAAAACTGAAGATGTAAATAAGTTTCAGAGTCTCACAACACAATATCCAAAATGCCAGGATACAATTCAAAATCACTCATTAAACCAAGAACCAGGGAAATCTCAATGTGAGTGAGAAAAGACAATCAACTGATGCCAAAATTAAGATGACACAGAAGTTGGAATTATCTGACAAGAATTTTAAACAAACTATCATTTTAAAAATGCTTCAACAAGCAGTTATAAGCACACTTGAAACAGATTTAAAAAAATAGAAAGTCTCAGTGAACAAATAAATATATAAAAAGGAACCAAAGGAATATTATAGAACTGAGAAAAATACAATAACTGAAATAAAAACCTCAATGGATGGACTCAACAGAGTTCTCTCAATGAACTTGAAGACAGAAGAATTGAAATTACTCAAACTGAGCCACAGAAAAAAAGAGACTGAAAAAAATTAACTGAACCTCAGGGATTTGTAAAACTATAACAAAAGAACTAACATTTCTGTCATCAAAATTCCAGAAGGGGAGGAGAAAGAGGGTGGGGCTGAAAAATTACCAAAGAAATAATAGCTAAAATTTTTTGCAAAAAAAGCATAAACCTACAGAGTCAATAAGCCAAGTAAACCCCAAACAAGAAAACTCAAAGGAATGTATGCTAAGTGCCTCAGTTTCCTGCACAACAAAAATACCACAAGTGGGTGGCTTTAAAGAACAGAAATTCATCTTTTCACAGTTCTGGGGACTAAAAGTCCAAATCAAGGTCTCTATCATGTTGATTCCTTCTGGGAATCTCTCTACTAGTTTCTGGTAATTCTTGGTATTCCTTTACTTGTAGACAATCCTTATATGTCTTCTGTCTTTGTGTGTGTGTGTGTGTGTCTGTGTGTCTTCTCCAGACTTTTTATAACACAGAAGTGATTAGGTTTAGGATACACCCTACATTGATATGAGCTCAACTGATTGATTACATTACATTAGGTTGCACTACAACACATTACATTATAGAAGGTGGTTACATTACATTAGATGTAAAGTTATTGCATTATATTACATTACATTATGGATAAAGATAATCTGCTCTATCCAAGACCAACAGATTTAATCACATGTAACTACTCATGAAAACAACTAGACTAGTGTTTGGCCAAACAACTGGCAGTGATAGTTTAGTCAATTTGACACATTAAATTAACCAGCAACCCAAGATACATCATAGTCAAACTTCTGGAAACTAAAGGCAAAGAAAAATATCTTGATAGCAGAGAGCAAGAAATGACAACTTATCTATAGGAGAAAACCAGTTCCAATGACACTGAATTCTCATCAGAAACTATGGAAACCAGAAGGAAATGGCACAAACATTTTTCATATGCAGAAAAAGAACTGTTAACTCAGAGTTCTATACCCAGCAAAACAAATCTTTCAGGAATGAAGGGGAAGTTAAAACATTCTCAGATGAAGAAAAACTAAAAGTAATTGTGGCCAACATATCTACCCTAAAAGAATGGATAAAGGAAGTTCTTGAAACAGAAAATTATAATAGAAGACATACTGGAACATCAAGAAGGAAGAAAGCAACAGAGAGTAAAAACATAAGTAGATATAATAGACTTTCTTTATTCTCTTGAGTTTTCTAAATGATGTTTAACAGTTAAAGCAAAAATTATAACATATTTGACATGGTTCTCAATGTATGTAAAGAAAGTATTTAAGACAATTATATATGGGGAAGGAGAAAAGGGCTTAAATGGAGGTAAAGTTTTTACATTTTACTTGAACTAGTAAAATGTTGACAACAGTAGATTATACATAAGTTATTATGTATGACTTTTTTGGAATGACTAAAAATCTATAAAAGTTGGACACTCAAAAACACTCTAGATAGATCAAAATGGAATTCTAAAAAAGTTCAAGTAATCCACAGGAAGGCAGGATAGAAAGGAACGACTGTATTGATACATGCAACAACTTGGGTGTATCTCAAGAACATGAAGCTGAATAAAAAAAGCCAATACGAAAAGCTGACATATGGTATGTATAATTCCATCTATGTAACAATCTTTAAATGACCAAATTATAGAAATGGAGAACATATTAGTGGTTGCTAGGGATTGGGAATGACTGGGGGCAGGAGAATGGGTATGACTATAAAGGATTAACATTATAAGTAATAGAGAAAGACTGAGAGCTTTCCTCCTTGAATTGGGAACAAGACAAGGGTGTCCACTCTCACCACTTCTTTTCAATATTGTATAAGAAGTACTAGTCAAAGCAGGAAGACAAGAAAAAGAAATAAGTGCTTTTATGTACAGCCAAGAAGCTCATAGTATTTGGTTCCTTGGTTTGGAGTTTTAGGGTCATAGTTTCATGGGACATCCCAATTAATTGGCTTAATAACACGTTTAGTCCTTCTGTTCTACCTCTAGTTTGTTGTATAGTGCCTCGGCTCTTAAAAGCTTGCAAGCAGCCATTCAAAGCACAATAACTGGTCTGTATTCATCTGGAGCAACAGAGGAAGAAGGAGAGTCAGAAATAGGAGGAGGACACCAAAAGAGTAAAAAGAGAACCTACAAACTGGGGAAAAAATGTTTGGCTATCACAAATCCTACAAAGGTCTAAAGTCTAAAATCTACAGAATATCCAACACCTCAAAAAGACAAATAATCCAATTAAAAAATGGGCAAAGACCTGACAGGGAACACAACAGAGAGTCCCTGAGCAGGAGAAAAGTGGGGTGCAGAACTCAAATTCTAGTAAAAAGACCAGACTTAATGGTCTCAGTGAGACTGGAGGATCCCCAGAAAGCATGGCCCCCAGACTTTCTGTCAACTCCGTACTAAAACCATTCCCAAGACCAACTTTTCAGACAAAGATTAGACTGGACTATGGGACATAAAATGATACTCGTGAAAAGTGTGCTTCTTAGCTCAAGTAGATACATGAAACTAAATGGGCAGCTCCTGTCCGGAGATGAGATGAGAAGGCAGAAAGGGACAGGAGCTGGTTGAATGGACACGGGAAATGTGGGGTGGAAAGGAGGAGTGTGCTGTCCCAGTATAGGGAGAGCAATTAGGGTTCCATAACAATGTATGTATAAATTTTTGTATGAGAGACTGACTTGAATTGTAAACTTTCACTTAAAGTACAATTTAAAAAAAAAATGGGCAAAAGAAATGAACAGACACTTCACCAAAGAAGACATTCAAGTGGCTAGCAGACACATTAGGAAATGCTCACAATCACTAGCCATTAGAGAGAAATGCAAATCAAAACCAAAATGAGACATCATCTCACTCTGGCATTACTGGCATGAACCAAAAAAACAGAAAATAATAAATATTGGAGAGGCTGTGGGGAGATTGGAACTCTTATGCACTGCTGGTGGGAATGCAAAATGGTACCACCATTTTGGAAAATGATACGGCACTTCCTTAGAAAACTAGAAAAAGAAACACCATATGATCCAGTAATCCCACTCCTAGGAATATATGCTAGAGAAATAAGAACCGTCACACGAATAGACATATACACAACCAAGTTCATTGTAGCGTTGTTCACAGTAGCAAAAAGGTGGAAACAACATAGATGCCCATCAACAGACGAACTGATGAACAAACGATGGTACGTACACACAATGGAATAGTATGCAACGATAAAGAACAATGACGAACCTGTGAAGTATCTTACAATACGGATAAATCTGGAGGGCATTATGCTGAGTGAAATAAGTCAATCACAAAAGGACAAATATTGTATGAAACAACTACTATAAAAACTCATGAAAAAGTTTACATACAAAAAGAAACAATCTTTGATGGTTATGAGGGAGGGGAGGGGTGGAAATGGAAAAACACTAAATGGAAAATGGGTAAGTGGCAACTTTGGTGAAAGGTAAGTCAGTGCACAGTGCCAGGGAAGCCAGGACAGCTTGTCCAGGGCAAGGTCATGGAAGCTCCATGGACACATCCAAACTCCCTGAAGGACTAAATTGCTGGGCTGAGGGCTGTGGGGACCGTGGTCTTGGGGAACATCTAGCTTAATTGGCATAACATAGTTTATAAAGAAAATGTTCTACATTTTACTTTGTTGAGTAGCGTCTGGGGTCTTAAAAGCTTGTGAGCGACCATCTAAGATACTCCACACTGGTTTCACCCTGTCTGGAGCAAGGGAGAATGAAGAAAACCAAAGGCACAAGGGAAAGATTAGTCCAGAGGACTAATGGACCACAACTACCACGGCCTCCACCAGAGGTGAGTCCAGCACAACTAGATGGTGCCCAGCTACCACCACTGACTGCTTTGACAGGGATCACAATAGAGGGTCCCAGACAGAGCTGGAGAAAAGTGTAGAACAAAATTCTAACTTACAGAAAAAGACAGACTTACTGGCCTGACAGAGACTGGAGAAACCCCGAGAGTATGGCCCCCAGACACCCTTTTAGCTCAATAATCAAGTCACTCTTGAGGTTCGCCCTTCATCCAAAGAATAGACAGGTCCATAAAACAAAATGAGACTAAAGGGGCAACATCAGCCCAGGGGCAAGGACTAGAAGGCAGGAGGGGACAGGAAAGCTGGTAATGGGGAACCCAAGGTCAAGAAGGGGAGAGTGTTGACATGTCATGGGGTTGGTAGCCAACATCACAAAACACTATGTCTGCTAATTGTTTAATGAGAAACTAGTCTGTGCTGTAAAGCTCCATCTAAAGTACAATAATAACAAAGACAAAAGTAAGCTAAGGAAAAAATATATATATAAATTCAACGCTTTCCAATTAGTTGTCAAGACCAACTGCTTGATGTGTAGTGACTGTTTAATGAGAAACTATTTGTTCTGTAAACCTTCACCTAAAGTACAATTAAAAAAAAAGAACAACTGCTTGACCTCTGAGGAGGTAGAGATAACTAGCCACATTTCAACAAAAATCTTTGCACAGCTGGTGGATGGAATTGAAAACTGGAAAGCTTTTTTTTGTTTTTTTTTAATAGAAATACAGCAAGTGATATCCTTCTTCCAATTAAATTTACATGTCTTTATGAAGTTACTTTTTCATTTATGATAGCCATTAAAATCAAATACTGAAATAAACAGCATCATATAATTTTAAACCATATCTTTTTAAACCAAGACTTTCAAAGTGATGAAAGAGATCAAGTCATATTGCTTTCAACATTCAAGTATTAATAATTTAGTGCAAGTGAAAAGGTTTTTTATATCAATTTATAAATTTTTTCAAAATATTTT
>NW_004444115.1:1391985-1405722 GCF_000243295.1 Trichechus manatus latirostris
CCCCCACCCCTCCCATCCCTGGTAACCAACAAGAATTGTTACATTTAGCGTGTGAACTTTTTCACTGGTTTTTACAATAGAGGTCTCATACAATATTTGTCCTTTTGTGATTGACTTATTTCACTCAGCAGCATTATGCTCTTTTAAGAACTATCTATATGGGATCTAATCTATAAGGAAGATTAGATATGAACCTTAGGGGCAATGAATTTATGTTAATGGAGGAAGAACAACTCAGAAAAGGAGGATGAGAATGATTAAACACGTCAAAGAATGTAATCGATGTCACTAAATAGTACAAGTAGAAACTATTCAATTGGTGTACGTTTGGATGTATATTCACAATAACATCAAAATAAACAAAATTTCCAAAAAAAATAGGAACAGAAATAAAAACTATCCAAATTGGAAAGGAAGAGGTAAAACTATCCCTATTCACAGATGACATGATCCTACGTATAGAAAATCCCAAAGAATCTACCAAATAGCTTCTAGAACAAATAGAGTAATTAGCAAAGTTGCAGGATACAAGGTCAACACACAAAAATTTGTTGAGTTTCTATACACCAGCAATGAGAAATCTGAAATGGAGATTAAGAAAACAACTCCATTTACAATAGCATCTAAGAGAAAAAAATAGGAATAAATTTACCCAGGGACATGAAAGACTTATGAAATGAAAATTATAAAACACTGCTGAAAAAGTTACAAGGAGAGTTAAATAAATGGAAAGATGTTCCATGTTCATGGATTCAAAGACTTAATTTTGTTAAGATGTCAATACTACCAAAAGCAATCTATAGATTCAAAGCAATCCTGATTGAAATTCCAACAGCTTCCTTTACAGAAATGGAAAAAGCAATCCTCAATTTTATATGGAATGACAAGAGACCACAAAAATCTAAAGTAATGTTGAAAAGAAGAACAAAGTAGGAGGACTCACATTTCCTGATTTTAAAACATATTATTATACAGCTACAGTAGACTTAGAGACCAATGGAATAGAATTAGAGTTCAGAAATAAACCCACATATCTATGCTCAACTGATTTTTGACAAGGGTGGTAAGTCCATTCAATGAGGAGAGAAGAGTCTCTTCAATAAATGGCATTTGGAAAATTGAATTTCCACATGTAGAAAAATTAAACAGGATCCATACTTCACACCAAACACAAAAACAAATTCAAAATGGATTAAGGACCTAAATGTGCAAACTAAAACCATAATATTTTTAGAAGAAAATGGAGGGGCAACACTGTCAGGCTTAGCTTTAACAATGGATTAACTAATACAACAACAAAAGCACCCATAGTAAAAGAATAAATAAATGGGATCACATAAAAATTAAAAACTTCTGTTCATTTAAAGACTCTGCAAAAAAAGTGAAAAGACAAGCTACGAACTGGGAGGATATCTTCAGAAACCATATATCTGATAAGAATCTAATAACCAAAACGTATATAAAACTTCAACTTAACAACAAAAAGGTAAATAACCCAATCACAAAACGGGCAAAAGACATGAATAGACATTTCACAAAAAAGACATTCAAATGGCCATTAAACACATGAAAAGATGCTCAACCTCAATAGCCATCAGAGAGATGCAAATCAAAACCACAATGAGATACCATTTCACTCCCACTAGGATGATTAAGATAAAAGAAAAAAACAGAAAATAACAAATGTTGGTGAATATTTTGGGGAAACTGGAACCCTTATCCATTGCTAGTGGAAATGCAAGATGGTACAGCCATTGTGGAAAACAGTGTGGCAGCTTCTCAAAAAACTAAAAATAGATCTACCATATGACCCAGCAATTCCATTTCTAGGTATATACCCAAAAGACTTGAAAGCAGAGACTCAGATACTTGCACACTAATGTTCATTACAGCAGTATTCACAATGGCCAAAAAGTGGAAACAACCTAAATGTCCATCAGGAGACGAATGATAAACAAAATGTACGTACATACTATGAAATACTCTCCAGCCAATAGGAAAAATGAAGTCTTGACACCGGCTACGATACAGATGGAGCTGTAGACATTATGCTGAATGAAATAATTCAATCACAAAAGAACAAATATTGTATAACTTCCCTTATATAAATATACAAGAAAAAGCAAATGTATAGAGACCAAAGTTTATTAGTGCTTACCACAGGAGTGAAGGAGTCGGAAAAAGGGAATTGTTGCTTATAGAGTACTGAGTTTCAGTTTACAGTGATAGAAAAATCACATTGATTAAGGGTAGGGTTGCACAACAAATTAATTGTTGTCAATAAATTTTACACCTGTAAAAAGTTGAGCTGGCAAAAGTTGTGAAATATATATACTGTCTTAGTCATCTAGTGCTGCTAAAACAGAAATACCACAAATGGATGGCTTCAACAAAGAGAAATTTATTTATTCATAGTAAAGTAGGCTAAAAGTCCAAATTCAGGGCATCAGCTTCAGGGGAAGCCTTTCTCTCTCTCTTGGCCTTCTCGTCAATCTTCCCCTTGACTAGGAGCTTCTCCATGCAGGGACCCCAGATCAAAAGGACATGCTCTGCTCCCGGCACTGCTTTCTTGGTGGTATGAGGTCCCCCCTCTGCTCGCTTCCATTTCCTTTTTATCTCTTGAGAGATAAAAGGTGATGAAACTCCCTTTACATAGGATCAGGGATGTGACCTGGGTAAGGGTGTTACAGTCCCACCCTAATCCTCTTTAACATAAAATTACGATCACAAAATGGAGGACAACCACACAATACTGGAAATCATGGCCCAGCCAAATTGATACACATATCTTTTTGAGGAAATAATTCAATCCATGACATATACTTAAAACAATTCAAAAAAAAAAAAAAGAGTATCTGCTGAGACTGCTTATGTACAACCAAACATCTCATGGGATTTGGATCCTTGGTTTGGAGATTCAGAGTCATCGTCTCATGGGACATACCTGCTAATTGGCCTAAAAATGTGTTTAGTGCTTTTGTTCTACTTCCTAGTTTATTGTATAGTGCCTGTGGTCTTAAAAGCTTGCAAGACGCCACTCAAGGCACAACAATTGGTCTCAATTCACATGGAGCAACAGAGAAAGAAAGAGAGTCAGGAATAGGTAGAGGATATGCAATGTGTGGCTAATTGCCTCCATGAACAATTGCTTCCTTTGCCATAAGACCAGAAGAACTGGATGGTGCCTGGCTACCATTACTGAACATTTTGATCAAAGATTCCATAGAAGAGTAATAGGGAGCCCAAAGTCCAGAAGGGAGAGTGTTGATACGTCTTGGGGTTGCTAACCAATGTCATAAAACAATATGTGTACTAACTGTTTAATGAGAAACTAGTTTGTTCTGTAAACCTTCATCTAAAGTACAATAAAAAAGAAAAAAAAAAGATTCCATAGAAGAATCCTGATGATCAAAAGGGGGGAAAACAGAACAGAATTCAAAATCTCATGGGTGCTAGACTTTCCGGAGCCATGGAGGATGGCTGAACCCCAAAAATTATTGCCTGAAGATAATCTTTCAACTTTAATCCAAAAATATCTTCCTAAATCTTCTTAAAGCCAAACAGCAGTTTAGCATAACTGGTAAAGAATGTCTGCCCTGAGCCTTATGCTTTTTTAAGATCTATCTATATGGGATCAAACCAACAACAGCAACTTGAAAGAATAGATAGGAACCTTAGGGGCAGTGAGTTTATGTTAATGGGGAGAAACAACTCAGAAATGGATAGTGAGAATGGTTGCAAACTCGAAGAATGTAATCAATGTCACTGAATTGTATGTGTAAAGTCAGCAAATAGATTTGAACAACACTATCAACCAACTTGACCTAACTGATATGCATAGAAGATTCCACCCAACAACAGCAGAATACACATTCTTCTCAAGTGTATACAGAGTATTTATCAAGAAAAACCATATTTTGGGCCACAAAACAAGTCTCAATAAATTTAAAAGAATTAAAATCATATAAGTATGCTTTCTGGCAACAATGAAATTCAGTTAAAAATCAATAATATAAGAAAACTCTGTAAAATCTCCAAACATTTGGAAACTAAATAACACATGTCTAAATAACCCATGGATCAAAGAAAAAATGAAAAGGAAATCTAGGAAGTATTTTGAACAACATATAGACATATAAACATGTGTAAGATGCTGCTAAAACAGTACTTAAGGGGAAATTCATATACTAAATATCTATATTAAAATAGAAGAAATATCTTGAAGCAATTACCTCAGTTTCCACCTTAAGAAACCAGAAAAATTTCCCTGATCCTGTCTTCCATTGTTTCAAATTTGCTCCTAAAATCTTCTATTGCACTGTCCCTTTTTGAAATCTTGTTGTTTAGCACCACCTACTGCTCTGACAGGGATCACAATAGAGGGTCCCAGACAGAGCTGGAGAAAATGTAGAACAAAATTCTAACACAAAAAAAAAAGACCAGACTTACTGGCCTGACAGATACTGGAGAAACCCTGAAAGTATGGCCCACGAACACATTTTTAACTCAGTAATGAAGTCACTCCTGAGGTTCACCCTTCAGCCAAAGATTATAAAGGCCCATAAAGTAAAACTTGACTAAATGGGCACACCAACCTAGGGGCAAGGACAAGAAGGTAGGAGAGGACAGGAAAGGTGGTAACAGGGAAGCCAAGGTCAAGAAGGGGAGAGGGTCGACATGTTGTGGGGTTGGCAACCAATGTGACAAAACAATATGTGTATTAATTGTTTAATGAGAAACTAATTTACTCTATAAACTTTCATCTAAATTACAATTGAAAAAAAGAATGTGGATCTAGGAAAGCCGATACAAATTTCAGACCTGCTATTTACTAATCTAAGTCCTCTGGCAATTTATGTCAGTTTTCCAGGATTAAGATCCTTGAGAAGAGCATATAGGACTACATTCCCCCAAATATTCTATGATTCCAAATGAGAAATTAAAATTTTGACTGAGTAAGTTTCTAATCAAATATTCTTCCTTATGCTTCCTAGAAAATATTTTCATAGAGTTAACATACTAAACAAGTTTTTCTGTACATAATTCTACAAAAGTAGTCAAAAAACTGACTTTTCAGCAGCTTTATTAAGCAATATGTTTTACCTAATCTTTAAGATTGATAGGAATGACTTGAATATAATTAAAACTAAATTCCCCCTAAAGTAAAAAACAACTTTTGAATCAGTAGGAAAAAGGAAAGAAATCACACATAGAAAAAAAAAAAAGGATAAAAACATGAAAAGAAGTGGAAAGAGTTTGTAGAGAAACTAACAACTTCTCATCAGAAACAACTTCCAGTATTATAAGCAATTACCTTGTTGTAAACAACTACTTTACTGTGATATGGTGTGACATCATCCTTAGTTTATCTATGTTAGACACCTTGAGTATGGACCCCTGATTTTAAACCTAGGACATTAGTTATCCTAATGCAATGGGAACTGTACATCCTTTATTGTGCAAGACCAGAGAGACTAAGCCACATTTAAAAAACAGGATTTTCCTCTTCCAACAAAGCAAAGAGACAGGATGACTCTGGCAATTGAGGCTCTGATGCTCTGAAGAATGAGGTTATGCCAGAGGCTTTGCCAGAGACTCTGCCCACAACCTCCAACCTTGGACCTGGCTACAAAAGAACTCCACCAAGGACAAGCTGTTGGTCAAGGCTTCTCCTGAGAACTCACTAAAGGTGAATAATTGAAGATTGGTGAAGATTTGGACTTTAATTATTGGACTAACTTTACCCTACCTTGATTCTCCAGGTCTAAATGAATGTGTTGGGGTCTAACCTGAGTGCTGTGCCATGACTACCTTATAATAAAATAATGAGTTCATGTATAAAAAAAGAAACTAGAAAAAGAAGAGCAAACTGAATCCAAAGTAAGCTGAAGAAAGGAAAAATAAAGATTAGAGTGGAAATCAATGAAATAGAAAACAGAAAACAATAGATAATCAGTGAGAGCAAAACCTGATTACTTGAGACCAATTAAATTATTAAAACCTCCAGCCAGACTAATTACCAATACCAGAAATAAGAGAGGTGACATTGGAAGAGATTCTAAAGATGTTAAAAGGACAATAAAAGAATATTGTAAATAACTTTATGCAAATAAATTTTGAGTTAGATGAAAGGAAAAATTCCTTGAACAGCAACAACTACCAAAGCTCACTCAAGAAGTAGATAAACTGAATATTCCTTTATCTATTAAAGACACTGAATTTGTAGTTAAAACCCTTTCCACAAAGAAAACTCTTGACCTGGATGGTTTCATTGGTGAAGTCCACCAAACATTTAAGAAAGAAAATATCTTTCAGAAAATAGAAGAAGTAACACTTTCCAATTCAATTCATTCTATGAGGTCAACATTACCTTAACTAGAAAACCAGACATTGAAACTACAGGAAAAAAATTAAAAAGTAACCTTTTTCCACTCAGAATGAGGAACAAACAGAAAAAAAAGGAGGAAAAATTAAGAAAGCCTATGTGTTATGTGGGACACCATTAAGAGGAATAATATACACATATCAGGAATCCCAGAAGAAGAAGAGGGAAAAAAAGTACAGAAAGAATCTTTGAAGAATTAATGGCAGAAAACTTCCTAAATATCATGAAAGATGAGAAGATTATCATCCAAGAAGCTCAACAAATACTATATAGGAAAGACCCCTAGAGAAAGTCACTAAGACATATCATAATCAAACTTTCCAGATCCAAAGACAAAGAAAGAATTTTGAAAGCAGCATGAGAAAAGGAAAATATTGCTTACAAAGGAGTCCAAATAAGATTAATCACTGACTTCTTGTCAGCAACAATGCAGGCGAGAAGACAAGGAGATGACATATACAAAGCTCTGAAAGAAAAGAATTCTCAACAAAGAATTATATATCCAGAAAAATTATCATTCAAAAAAGAGGGAGAAAGGACATTCTCAGGCAAGCAGAAATTCAGGGAATTTGTAACCGCCAGACCACCCATACAATAAATATGAAAGGGAGAGCTTCAGATAGAAAACCATTGGCAACAGACAATCTGAGGTAAAGGCACAGACAGCATTATTTTGATACCAAGCCAGGTGAAGACATCACACCAGTAAAATAAAGTTAAAAAGTCACTACAGGGAACCAGAGATACAAAGTTGTAACTGACAACAACTTCAGAACAAAGGGGAAATGAATGGTGTAGTTATAGAACTTCCACATGATGAGGAAGATAAAGTGATTTCAAAATATGACAGATTGTTTTAATTGTAAGATGTTAAGTGTAAACCTCACGGTAACCACAAAGAAAATTAATAAATCTACTCACCAAAAAATAGGAGAAGAAAAACAAATTCAGTATACAAAAAATCAACAATAAGTGAAAGAAAAAGGGAATCTGTATACCAAAAGAACTCAGCACAGAAAGCAAAGAAACATAACAGCACACAAAAAAGGTAAAACAAAATGGATGCAGTAAATTCATTCTATCAATAATCACACTGAATGTAAATGGGTTAAATGTACCAGTCAAGGGACAAACAGTGGCAGAATAGATTTAAAAAAATAACCCATCAGTATGTTGCCTACAAGAGACACACCAGAGGCACAAAGACATAAATAAGTTAAAAATCAAAGGATGGCAAAAAAACATACAAAGTAAATAGCAACCAAAAGAGAGCAGTAGTGGCAATATTAACATCTGACAAAATAGACTTTAAGTCAAAATCTATTATGAGAGATAAAGAAGGA
The DNA here is from genome assembly GCF_000243295.1 of Trichechus manatus latirostris. Lineage (NCBI taxonomy): Eukaryota > Metazoa > Chordata > Mammalia > Sirenia > Trichechidae > Trichechus > Trichechus manatus. The sequence continues at coordinate 1,399,714 of NW_004444115.1, forward strand.
CACTGTATAATGATAAAAGGGTCAATTCACCAAGAAGACATAACAATTATATTTATGCACCCAATTCCAGTGTCCCAAAATTTCTAAAGCAAACTCTAGCATAACTAAAGAGAGAAATAGTTCTACAATAATAGTAGGAGATTTTAATACACCACAGTCAAAGATAGAACAACTAGGAAGAAAATCAGTAAAATACAGAAGACTTGAATAACATTATTAACCAACTAGACCTAACAGACATATATAGAACATGCCACCTAACAGCAGCACAATACACATTCTTCTTCAATGCACATGGAACATTCTCCAGAAGAGATTGTATCTTAGGTCACAAAGCAAATCTCAATAAATTTTTAAAAACCAAAATCGTACAAAGTATATTGTCTGTGATGCTAGGAATCAACAACAGGAAGAAAAACAAAAAATAAAATAAATAAATGGAAACTAAATAACCAACTACTGAAAAAACTATTGGGTCATGGAAGAAATCAAAAGCGAAATTAAAAAAAATACTTAGAACCAAATGATAATGGATGTACAACGTACCAAAACCTATGAGATGCAGCAAAAGCAGTGCTAAGAGTGGAATTTATTGCAATAAATGTCTACATTAAAAAAGAAGAAAGATCTAAAATCATTAACTTAACCCAAAAACTTGAACAAATAGAAAAGGAAGAGCAAAAGAAGACCAAAGCAAACAGAAGAAAGGAAATAATAAAGATCAGAGCAAAAATAAATGAAATATAAAAACAACAGAAAGAATCAACAAGACCAGAAGTTGGTGCTTTGAAATGATCAATAAAATAGACAAACCACTGGCTAGACTGACAAAGGAAAAAAACGAGAAGACGCCAATGACCAGAATAAGAAATGAAAGTGGAGACATTACAACAGATCCACCAGAGATACATAGAATCATAACAAAATACTATGAAAACTTGTACTCCAACAAATTTGAAAACCTAGAAGGAATGGATCACATTATCTCCCTAAACTAACACAAATAGAGATAGAAAATCTAAACAGACCAGAAACAAAAGAAGAGATAAAAGATGTCATTTTAAAAAAGCCCAGGACCAGATGGATTCACCAGGGAATTTCACAAAACATTCAGATAAGACTAGACTCCAAATCTACTTAAACTATTCCAAAGCATAGAAGAGAAAGAAATACTCCCTAACTCATTCTATGAAGCCTGCATCACCCTGATACCAAAGCCAGGTAAAGCCAGCAAAAAAAGAAAATTACAGACCAATATCCCTCATGAAAATAGACACAGAAGCTCTCAACAAAATTTTAGCAAACAGAATTCAACAACATAATAAGAAAATCATACATCATGATTATCTTAGTCATCTAGTGCTGCTATAACAGAAATACCAAAAGTGGATGGCTTTAACAAAGAGAAATTTATTCCCTCCGAGTCTAGTAGGCTATAAGTCCAAATTCAGGGTGTCAACTCCAGGGGAAAGCTTTCTCTGTCAGCTCTGGAGGAAGGACCTTGTCATCAATCTTACCCTGGACTAAGAGCTTCTCTGTGCAGGAAACCCGGGTCCAAAGGACATGCTCTGCTCCCGGAGCTGCTTTCTTTGTGGTATGAGGTCTCCCACTCTCTGCTTGCTTCCCTTTCCTTTTATCTCTTGTAAGATAAAAGGTGGTGCAGGCCACACCCCAGGGAAATTCCCTTTACATTGCATCAGGGATGCAACCTGAACAAGGGTGTTACATCCCACCCTACTCCTCTTCAACATAATCCAATCTTGCCTCATTAACCACAGACAGAGATTAGGATTTACAGCATATAGGAAAATTATATCAATCTGAAAATGGAGGACAACCACACAATACTGGGAATCATCACCTAACCAAGTTGACACATATTTTTGGGGGGCAGAATTCAATCCATGACAGCGATCAAGTGGGATCCATACCAGGAATGCAAGGGTGGTTCAACAGAAAATCAATCATTGCAATTCACCACATAAAACAAAGGAAAAGAACCACATGATCATCTCAATTGATGCATAAAAGGCATTTAATAAAATCCATACCCTTTCCAGATAAAAAATCTCAGCAAAATAGGAGTGAAAGTGTAATTCCTCAGCATAATTAAGGGCATATATGCAAAACCAACTGCCAACTTATTCTCAAAGGAGAAAAGCTGAGACTCTTCCTCTTGAAAATGGAAACAAGGCAAGGGTATCACCACTCTTATGTAATATTATGCTGGAAGTCTTAACCAATGCAATAAGGCAATAAAGAGAAATAAAGGGTATCTTAATCAAACTCCCAGAAGGCTTTGTGTATAAATTGACAAGCTGATTCTAAAATTCATGTGAAATTCAAAAGATCTAGAATAGTCAAAACAACTTTGAAAAAGAAGAGTGAAGTTGAAGGACAAACTCCATCTACTTTTAAAACTTATTATAAATCTACAGAAATCATAGAATAGAGAGATTATAAACAGACCCACAGACCCACATATATATGGATGAGTGGTTTTTTACAATTATTCAAAGGCAATTTAGTGGAGAAAAGATAGTGTATTCAACAAATGGTGCTGGGACAATTGAATGTTCATTTAAAAAAAAAAACACTCCAATCCGTATCTCATACCATATACAGAAATTACCTGAAAATTGATCATACAGCTGAAAAAACCTAAAACCCTAAAATCTCTAGGAGAAAATCTTCATGACTTTGAGTGAAGATTTCTCAGATACAGCACCAAAAGCATAATCCATAAAAGAACAAATTAATAAATTGGTCTTTATCAAAAAGAAAAACTTCTTTCTTAGAAAATCACTGTTAAAAGAATGAAATGATCATTGGCAATAATATATCTGATAAAGTTTTAATCTCTAATATATACAGAAAACTTAAACAACTCAACAATAAAAAGACAAGAAACCCAATCACAAATGGGCAAAGGACATGAACAGACACTTCATCAAAGAGGACATCCAGGCAGCCAACAAATAGATGAAAAGATGCTCATGATCTTTAGCCATTAGAGAGATGCAAATCAAAAAGACAATCAGATACCATCTCACTATCTTAGGCTGGCTTCTGTAGAGAAGCAAAACCAGTAAAACATATAAATATATATAGAGATTTACATCAAGGAAATGGCTCATGCAGTTGTAGAGGTTGGAACATCCCAAATCCATGGGCCAGGATAGAGGCTTCTTCTGATTCAAGTAGCCTCAGGGGCTGGTGAACCCAAGATCGGCAGGTCAGACAGCAGGGCTGTTGCTCACAGGCTGTGAAGATCAACAAATTTCAAGATCAGCAGGTAAGACCACACCTAAACTGCTAGCTCAAGTCTCAAGAACCAGAGGTCAGAGGAACAGGAGCCAGCTGCAGGATCCAGAGTGAGCAAAAGCCCACAAACCTTGCCAAAATGTCCACTTATATTCAATGCAGACCACATGCCCAAGGAAATTCTCTTTCAACTGATTGGTTACTCACTGCAGATTCCATCATGGAGATGATCACATAATATCAAATCTTATCATGGAAGTGATCACATCATACAACTGCCAAACTACATCATAACTGCCAAACCACTGAGAATCATGGCCCAGCAAAGTTGACACACAACTTTAACCATCATAAGCACTGATCAAAAATTCAGAAAACAATAAATGCTGGTGAGATTGTGGGGAGTATGGAACTCTTATATACTGCTGGAGGGAATGTAAAATGGTGCAACCACTATGGAAAATGATATGGCACTTCCTTGAAAAACTAGAAATAGAAATACCATATGATCCAGCAATCCCACTCCTAGGAATATATCCTAAAGAAATAAGAGCTGTCACACGAATAGACATATGCACACCCATGTTGACTGCAGCATTGTTCACAATAGCAAAAAAATGGAAAAAACCTAAGTGCCCATCAACAAATGAATGGATAAACAAAGTATGGTACATACACACAATGGAATATTACTCAATAATAAAGAACAATGATGAATCTGTGAAACATCTCACAATGTGGATGAATCTGGAGGGCATTATGCTGAGTAAAATAAGTCGATCACAAAAGGACAAATATTGTATAAGACCACTATTATAAAAATTCATGAAAAGATTTACACACAAAAAGAAAAAATCTTTGATGGTTAGTAGGGAGGGGAGGGGAGGGTTAGGGAAGGGAAATCACTAACTAGATAGTAGACAAGCATTAACTTTGATGAAGGGACAGACAATACACAGTATAGGGGAAGTCAGCACAACTTGACCAAGTCAAAGGAAGACACTTGAAGGAACACAAGGAAAAAAGAAAAAAAAAAAGAGGCAACCACAATAAATACTATAACATATAAAACACTACAACAACAATAAAAAGAAACAATAACTTACAAGCAGATATGTATGATGAATAGGGGAAGGAGGGTGTATAGGGATATACCCATGTATATAGGTTAGACTGGATATTTTTACATATATATTAGTATGTACAGCATGTATATTCATATCTATTTTAGAACACAAAGGGTGCACAGTTATAGAAGCTTCCTAGACACATCCAAACACCTTGAGGGACTGAGTTGCTGGGGTTTAGGGCTGGGGACCATAGTCTCAGAAGATATCTAGGTCAATAGGCATAATATAGTTCATAAAGAAAATATTACACATCCTACTTTGGTGAGTAGAATCTGGGGTCTTAGAAGCTTGAAAGTGGCCATCTAAAATATTTCGATCAGTCTCATCCCATCCAGAGCAAAGGAGAATATGAAGAAAACCAAAGACATAAGGAAAATACTAGTCCAATGGACTAATGGACCACATGGACCACAGCCTCCACCAGCCGGAGCCAAGAAGAACTAGCCTGGCTACCACCACTGTCCACTCTGACTGGAATCACAATAGGCAGTCCCAGACAGAGCAGGAGAAAAATGTAGAACAAAATTCATATTCACAAAAAAGAGACCAGACCTACTGGTCTGGCAGAAACTGGAGGATCCTCTGAGACTAGGGATCCCAGACACACTTTGTGATGGTTAAGATTGTGTGTCAGCTTGGCTGGGTCATGATTCTCAGTGGTTTGGCAGTTATGTTGTAGTTTGGCAACTATGTAATAATGTGATCACTTCTATGATGAGATCTGTTGTAAGCAGCCGATTGGTTGAAAGGGAGTTTCTTTAGGAGTGTAGCCTGCATCCATTACAGGTGGACTTTCTGGAAAGGATCACTGGCTATTCTCACTCTGGACCCTGCAGCTGGCTTCTGTTCATCTAACCTCTGGTTCTTGGGACTTGAGCTAGCAGCTTACCTGTTCGTCAGCCTCTGCAGCCTGTGAGCCAGAGGCCTGCTGTCTGACCTTCTGATCTGGGTTCTCCAGCCTGTGCAGCCATGTGACTTGGGACTGACCCTTGGGCTTGGGACATTCCAGCCTCTACAACCATGTGAACCATTTCATATATATGTGTGTGTGTGTGTGTATGTGTATATATATGTGTGTGTGTATATGTGTGTATATATATATGTATATATCATACAATATATATATTTATACATTGCACTGGTTTTGCTTCTCCAAAGAATCCAGCCTAAGACATTTGGTACTGAGAGTGGTTCTAGAGAAACAAAATTGTAAGGATGAATTTTCTAAATTAGTTCTCAATTCTGGTTAGTCTTAAAGACGTTGATGACTCTGCTTCTGGAAGTAAATCCATTAGCAGTAGAAAATCTGTTAATCCACTGTGTGAGGTGACAAAAGAAATATGCAAAATAACACCACCAACAGGTCACGTGTTTGTGAGAGGTGAAGTTCTGGGTGATCACATATTTGATATCTTTCTACAATTTTGTCAGAATAAAAAGTATAAGGAAGCTGGTTTATTGGTCTTACTTTTTTTTTATTGTACTTCAGGTGAAGGCTTACAGAACAAATAGTTTCACAAGAAACAGAAGTACACATGTTGTTTTATAACATTGGTTAACAACCCCACAACATATCGACCCTCTAAGTTCTCAACCTCTTTTTTTTTTTTTTTTT
>NW_004444115.1:1414865-1422783 GCF_000243295.1 Trichechus manatus latirostris
AAGAAGCAAAGATGGCGCACGGAGCGAGGTACTTGAGCTAAAGGAGGGGGAGGTGGGGAGAGGCAAGGAAGAAATAAAAAGAAGCAGAAGAAAAGCAACACCAGCAGCCAAAAAATGGCACTCAGACAGCCACCCGTTCGGGTGTGTGGAATCCAAGCAGCAGCTGTTTCCCAGTCAAGGGACTGTGGCCGCGGGAAGCAGAGGAGGCCGAGTCGGGGTGAAGAAGTGTGGGGGTGGGAAAGTGTATATCACCAATTACCGGTTGTTCTGTCTCCCGCTGGAAGCTCCATGAGGCTGCATTCTCGTATCCCCTGTTTGCTGGTCTCTGATAGGAGTCCGAGATGACGGATCCATCCTGCGTTAGCTGGTAGGGGACCTCTGCACGAATCTCTCCTCGCTCTCTGTTCTCTATCAGTTTTCTCACTCCATTTGGTGCTTGGCTGAGTTCTTTATCTCTTCATTTGATGTTTTAAGGTTTCAGGATTGTTGTATTCTCTATTCGGCTTAGTTTTTCAGACCTTTGCTCTGGAGGGACGGCGTGGTGCTTCTGCCTAGAGCGCCATTTTGCCGGAACTGTTTTTGGTCTTACTTTTGCTAGACAAAGTGGTGAAAGAAAGAGATGAGCTCAGGGCTTTAGGGTCAGAGCTCAAGAGCCACATAAATGACCTCAAAGTATCTATTTGTGCCTTGAAAGAAAGCCTTATTTCTTGTAGTAACACCCCATATTGCTGAAAACCAAACCCAGAGTCTTATCCTAAGAGTGGCTGAATTACACTGCCAATAGAATTGCAAACCTTGAATGGTGTCTGAAGTTAAAGTGAGGATATTGATTGGGAACAAATTGAATCCTGAAACTTGGGGAGGGGACATATGGGCAGATAATCAGGAAGCTGGGGATACTGAGCCCCTAAATTCTGTTGAATCACTCATGCCTACAGAACCAGCCTTCTCACTCCCATCTGAAGAGATTACTCCATCTTTGTCTGCTAAGCCATCCTCTCCAGTATTACTATTAGCACCTTTGCCCCAATCTGATGAGATTAACCCAGCTGTGTCTGAAGAGTCTTTGTCTGAATCATTCCCTGGGGAGGTGTCTAAGTCATTGCCTAGGGCATCACCTGAGGCAGATGCTTTACAAGACATTGCTGAATGTTCTGTGAACACATGTCCACTACCCATTTTTGCTTCTAAATCTATAACTAGACTTAATTCCCAGCGAGCTCCAAAAGGTGAAGTACAAAGCGTGACCCAGGAGGAGGTATACTACATTCCAAAAGAACTGCTTGAGTTTTCTAATATGTACAAACAGAAACGTGGGGAATATGTGTGGGAATGGCTATTAAGGGTATGGAATAATGGAGCAAGGAACATAAAATTGTAGCAGTCTGAGTATACTGATATGAGCCCACTAAGCACAGATTCTTCATTCTGTGTTTCAGCTCAAGAGGTTAAGAAAGGATCTAACAGTTTATTTGGTTGGTTTGCTGAAGAGTGGATTACTCGGTGGCCCATACTAAATCAAGCTGAAGTACCAGACCTCCCTTGGTATACTGTAGAAGAACGTATCCAAAGGCTTAGAGAAATTAGCTTGTTAGAGTGGATTTATTAGGTTAAACTCACAGACCCACACATGAAGTGCCCAGAAGACAAAACTTTTACCACAATGGTGAGGAAAAAATTTGTGAAGGGAGGTCCAGAATCCTTAAAGACTGCTGTGATTGCTATTTTACATAAGTCAGATTTGACAGTGGAAACTGCCATAACTGAATTAATACAGTTAACAATGTGACTGACTGGACTCTGTGGTGGTAGGGGCCAAGTGGCAGCACTCAATCAACAAAGACAAGACGGGTGTGGTTACCATAATGGACAACGAAGTCAAAGCAGTAGCAGAATAGTCTGACTCATATGAACTTAGTCATGGTATCCCTAGGAGTGAAATGGATGGGAAATCCACTAAATATTTACTTGATCTGTATAAGCAGAAGAATTCTAGGTAAAGCGAATGGCAGTCTAACTAGAATCACCAGAATAGAGAGTCATGGCCTCTCAATAAAATCCCAGACTTGAGCCAGTTTATAAACCCACAACCCCTTGAATGAAGGGAGGCCAGGTCCCCTTGGGGAAGGACCACACTACACTACCAAAAATTTATACTGTTAATCTTTCTCCCTGCCTTCCTCAAAGGGATCTATGGCTTTTTGCAAGAGCGATTGTTCATTGGGGAAAAGGAAATAATCAGACTTCACGGGGATTACTGGATACTGGCTGAACTGACACTAGTTCCAAGAGACCCAAAACATCACTGTGGCCCACCAATCAGAGTGAGGACATATGGAAATCAGGTTATTAATGGAATTTTAGCTCATATTTGGATCACAGAAGGTCCAGTGTGTCCCTGAACCCATCCTGTAGTGATTTCCCCAGTTCAAGAATGCATAACTGGAATAGATACACTCACAACTGGAAAGACCCCCACAAGGGTGGGAAAAGCCAAGTGGATGCTATTAGAACTGCTCCTACCTGGGAAAATAGTAAATCAAAAGCAACACCACATTCCTGGAGGGATTGCAGAGATTACTGCCAACATCAAGGACTTGAAGGATGCAGGGGTGGTGATTCCCACCAAAAGCCCATTCAACTAGCCTATTTGGACAGTGCAAAAAAATAGATGGATCTTAGAGAATGAAAGTGGATTATAGTAAACTTAACCAGGTGGTGACTCCAATTGCAGCTGCTGTTCAAGATGTGGTTTCATTGCTTGAGCAAATTAATACATCTCCTTGTACCTGATATGCAGCTATTGATCTAGCTAATGTCTTTTAATCCATACCCATTTCAAAAGACCACCAGAATCAGTTTGCCTTCAGCTGGCAAGGCCAGAAATATATATTTACTGTCCTACCTCGGGGTATATCAACTCTGTAGCCCTATGTCATAACTTAGTTTGCAAGGAACTTGATCACCTTTCCCTTCCACAAGATATCACACTGGTCCATTGCATTGATGACATTATGCTTATTGGACCTAGTAAGGAAGAAGTGTCAATGATTCTGGACTTATTGGTAAAACATTTGCACACTAAAAGAAAACCAAACCAAACTGGTTGCCACCGAGTCAATTCTGACTCATAGTGACCCTATAGGACAGAGTAGAACTGTCCAACAGGGTTTCCAAGGAGCAGCTGGTGGATTCGAACAGCTGACCTTTTGGTTAGCAGCCTGAGCTCTTAACCACTGTGCCACCAGGGCTCTATTTGCATGCTAGAGGGTGGGAAATTAATCCAACAAAAATTCAGTTGCCTCCTGCCTTCAGTGAAATTTCTAGGGATCCACTGGTGTAGGGCATGTCAAGATATTCTTTCTAAAGTGAAGGATAAGTTATTGCATCTGCACTCTCCCACAACCAAAAAAGAGGCACAATGCCTACTGGCCTCTTTGGATTTGGGAGGCATTATATCCCTCATTTGGGTGTGCTACTCCAGCCTACTTATCAAGTAACTCGAAAAGCTGCAACTTTTGAGTGAGGTCCAGACCAAGAGAAAGCTCTGCAACAGGTTCAGCTGCTGTGCAAGCCGCTCTGCCACTTAGGTCATATGATCCAGTTGGTCCAACGGTGCTTGAAGTGTCAGTAGCAGACAAAGATGCTGTTTGGAGTCTGACAGGGCTTTATTGGTGAATCACAGCACAGACCTTGCCATTCTCTGCAGATAACTACTCTCCTTTTGAGAAACAGCCTTTGGCTTGTATTGGGCCTTAGTAGAGGCTGAACTCTTATCCATGGGCCACCAAGTCACCATGCGGCCTGAGCCGCCCATCATGAACTGGATGCTGTCTGACCCACAGAGTCATAAAGTCAGATGTGCACAGCAGCACTCCACCATTAAATAGATGTGATATACACAAGATCAGGCCCAAGCAGGAACTGAAGGCACAAGTAAGTTGCATGAGGAAGTGGCCCAAATGCCCATGGTCTCCACTCCTGTCACATTAGCTGCCCTCTCCCGGTCCACCTATGGCCTCATGGGGAGTTTCTTATGATCAGTAAACTGAGGAAGAGAAAACTCGTGTCTGGTTTACAGAAGATTCTGCATCATATGCAGGCACCACTCGAAAGTGGACAGAGGTGGCACTACAGCCCCTTTCTGGGACTTCCCTGGAGGACAGTGGTTAGGGAAATCCTCCCAATGGGCAGAACTTGGAGCAGTGCATCTGGTTGTTCATTTTACTTGGAAGGAGAAATGGCCAGACGTGTGACTGTATACTGATTCATAGGCTATGGCTAATGGTTTGGCTGGATGGTCAGGGACTTGGAAGGAATATGATTGGAGAATTGGTCACAAGGAGGTACGGGGAAGAGGTATGTGGATAGACCTCTCTGAATGGGCCAAAGAAGTGAAGATACTTGTGTCTCATGTGAATCCTCATAAAAGGGTGACCTCAGCAGAGGAGGATTTGAACAATCAAGTGGATAGGATGATGCGTTTTGTGGAAATCAGTTATTCTCTTTCCCCCGCCACTCTTGTCATTGCCCAATGGGCTCATGAAAGAAGTGGCCACCATGGCAGGGATAGAGGTTATGCATGTGCTCAGCAAAATGGACTTCCACTCATCAAAGCCAACTTGGCTGCAGCCACTGCTGAGTACCCAATCTGCCAGCAGCAGAGACCAACACTGAGTCTCCAATATGGCACCTTTCCTTGAGGTGATCAGCAAGCAACCTGGTGCCATGTTGATTACATTGTACCACTCCATCATAGATAAGGCAGCTTTTTGTTCTTACTGGAATAGACAGTCTGTATATGGATTTGCCTTCCCTGCACACAATGTGTCTGTCAAAACTACCACCCATGGACTTACAATGCCTTACCCACCGTCATGGTATCCCACACAGCATTGCCTCAGATCAAGGGACTCACTCACAGCAAATGAAGTGTGGTATGGGCCCATGCTCATGGAATTCACTGGGTTACCATGTTCCCCATCACCCTGAAGGAGCTGGCTTGATGGAATGATGGAATGGTCTTCTAAAGACACAGTTACAGCACCAGCTAGGTGGCAATACCTTGCAGGGTTGGGGCAATATTCCCCAGGAGGCTGTATATGCTCTAAACCAGCATCCAATATATAGTGCTGTTTCTACCATGGCCAGGATTCATGGTCCAGAAATCAATGGGTGGAAATGGGAGTGGCACCACTCACTATTCTACCTACTGACCCACTCACAAAATTTTTGTTTCCTATCTCCATGACCCTATGCTCTGAGGGTCTAGAGGTCTTAGTTCCAAAGGGAAGAATGCTCCCACCAGGAGACACAATGCTGATTCCATTGAACTGGAAGTTCAGAATACCATGCAGCCACTTTGGGCTCCTCATGCCTTGAGATCAACAGGCAAAGAAGGGAGTTACTCCATCGGTTGGTGTGATTGATCCTGATTACTAAGTGGAAATAGAATTGATACTACATAGTAGAGGTAGAGTATGTCTGGAATACAGGAGATCCCTTAGGATGTCTCTAAGTACTACTGTCTTAGTCATCTAGTACTGCGCTAACAGAAATAGCACAAGTGGATGGCTTTAACAAAGAGAAATTTATTTTCTCATAGTATAGTAAGCTAGAAGTCCAAATTCAGGGTGTCAGCTCCAGGGGAAGGTTTTCTGTCTCTGTCAGCTCTGGAGGAATGTCCTTCTTATCAATTTCCCCTGGTCAAAGAGCTTCTCTGCACAGGAACCCCAGGTCCAAAGGATGCGCTCTGCTCCCCGTGCTTCTTTCTTGGTGGTATGAGGTCCCCGCTTTCTGCTTACTTCCCTTTCCTTTTATCTCTTGCAAGATAAAAGGTGGTTCAGACAACACCCTAGGGAAACTCCCTTTACATTGGATCAGGGATGTGACCTTAGTAAGGGTCATTAGTAGTCATGTTAGAATTGAGTGGTGTACTTTTCCATTGACTTTAATCACAGAGCATGGTAGTTCTAATGGATTAAATTATGCTCCCCCAAAAATGTGTGTATCAATTTGGCTGGGCCATGATTCCCAGTATTGTGTGGTTTTCCTCCATTTTCTGATTGTAATTTTATGTTAAAGAGGATTAGAGTGGGATTGTAACACCCTTACTAAGGTCACATCCCTGATCCAATGTAAAGGGAGTTTCCCTAAGGTGTTGTCTGAACCACCTTTTATCTTCCAATATATATATTGGCTGCTCACAACATATCTCATTATGGAGGTGATCACATCATTACATAGCTGTATATATAAATATATATACATATTTATATGCTGCACTGGTTTTGCTTCTCTACAGAACCCAGCCTAAGACACCTTTCTAATTCAGAACCAAAGCCACTCCTGAAGTTCACCTTTCAACTAAGGATTAGACAGGATTATAAAACAAAAAATAACATGTGAGGAACATGCTTCTTAGATCAGTCAAGTATACGAGACCAAATGGGTAACATCTGCCCAAAAGCAAAGACGAGAAGGCAGGAAGGGACAAGAAAACAGAACAAATGGACACGGTGTAAAGGGAAAGGAGGAGTGTGATGACACACTGCAGGGACTGCAACCAACGTCACAAAATAGTTTTGTATAACTTTTTGAATGAGAAACTAATTTGCTCTGTAAACTTTCACCTAAGGCATAATTTAAAAAAAAAAATCACAAAAAGAAAAAAAGAATGAAATGACAAGCCACGGATATGGAGAACAGTTTTGTAAAGAATGTATCTGAAAAAGGAAAACAAACAATCCAGTTTTAAAGAAAGGGGCACCAAAACTATTGCCCTGAGATAACCTTTAAACCTTAAACCAAAAATATCCCCTGAAGTCTTCTTTAAAGCAAACAATAGTTTTAGCTTAATTAGTAAAGAATGTCTGCCTTAAGCATTGCGCTCTTTTAAAGAACCATCTAAAAAAAAAACCATTGCCATCTAGTCAATTCCAACTCATAACGACCCTATAAGACAGAGTAGAACTGCCCCGTGGGGTTTCCAAGGTGTGGCTGATGGATTCGAACTGTTAGTCTTTTGGTTAGTAGCCGAGCTCTTAACCACTGTGCCACCAGGGCTCAAAAAAACCAATACGGGATCAAATTGACAAAAGCAACTTGAAAGGTTACATAGGAAGTTTAGGTGGTAGTGAGTTTATGTTAATGGGTGAGAAACAGTGTGGCAAAGAAAGGTGTGATGTTAAAAGTTGTGTATCAACTTGGCTGGGCCATGATTCCTAGGGGTTTGGCAGTTATGTAATGATGTATTTTAGCAGTTATATAATGATATAATTTGGTAGTTATTTAATGATGTAGTCATCCTCCATGATGTGATCAGCCAATCAGTTGTAAGGGAAGTTTCCTCAGAGCTGTGACCTGTATCCAATATATATATATGGATGTTCTGGAAAAGCTCCCTTGCTTGCTCTGGATCCTGCATCTGGCTTGTCATCATCTGACCTCTGATTCTTGGGACTTGAGCCAGTAGCCTGCCATCTTATCTGTTGATCTTGAATTAATTGGCCTCCATAGCCTGTGAGCCAGCAGCCTGCTGTCCAACCTGCCAATCTTGAGTTCATCAGCCCCTGCAGCTAAATGAGTCAGGAGAAGCCTCTAGCCTGATGGCTGACTCACAGACTTGGGACTTGCCAGCCTCTACAACCACTATTACCTGGTTTTGCTTCTCTAGAGAACTCAACCTAAGACAGAGGGTGAGAATGGTTGCATAACTCAAAGAACGTAATCAATGTCACTGAACCGTGCATGTAGAAATTTGAATTGGTGTATGTTCTATGTATATTTTTAGCAAAAAAAAAAAATTATTGGCAGGACTCCGGCAAGATGGCGGTCTAGGCAGAAGCACCACGCCGTCCCTCCACAACAAAGATCCGAAAAACTAAGCCAAACAGAGAATCAACAATCCTGAAACCCT
>NW_004444115.1:1430700-1465699 GCF_000243295.1 Trichechus manatus latirostris
AGGGACAAAAAGATCTGACCTGACACTTCACCAGAGAAAATATATAAATAGCAAGTAAGCACATTAAAAGGTGCTCAAAATTATTAATCATAACCTTAGGAAATAATTCACATTAAAACTATAGTGAGATACTACTACATATCTATTAAAATGGTTAAAATTAAAAAGACTAACCATAACAAGTGTTGATGAAGATGTGGAGGAACTGGAACTCTCATACATTGCTGATGGGAACACAAAGTTGGATAATTACTTTGGACAACAGTTTGAGATTTCTTAAAAATTTAAACATACACCTGTCATGTGATCTAGTCATTTCATTCTTAGATATTTACCCAAAAGAAATGAAAGCATATGTCTATACAAAGACTTATACAAGAATGTTGATAACAACTAGCTTTATTTGTAATCACCAAAAACTGGAAACACCCAGATGTTCATCAAAAGGTGAAAGAATAAGCAAATTGTGGTATATCTATACAATGGAATGCTACTCAGCAATAAAAAAGAATAAACTATACGTGTAACAATATGGATGAATCTCAAAATAAATATACTGAGTGAAAGTAGTCTGACAAAAAAGACTACATACTGATTCCATTTACATAAAATTCTAGAAAATACAAACTAATCTATAGTGACATAAAGCAGAGCAGTGATTGCCTGAGGATTGGTGGGGGTGGGGGGTAAGATAGGAGAGGAAGGAAGATGAGATTTTCAAGAGGAATAAGGAAATTCTTGAGTGTGATGGATATATTCACCATCTTGACTGTGGTAATGATTTCAAGGGTATACACATACATCAAATCTTGCCCAAATATACACTTTAAATACATATTGTGTGTCAATTATACTTCAATAAAGCTGTTCAGAAAAGTAGCAACTCTGCTTTCTCATCCCCTTTGTGTCATCCAGGCCTAAAAGGGAACTGAGTTTCCATCACTATGCAGCAACAAGTTATGACAAATCAGATCTCTGATTCCTCCTCTCCACCATCTAGTGTCAGTGGGACCCAGCAGGGACCTGAGCTTACACTACTATCTGGCAGTGAAGCTAGTGAGAGGCAATGCTCTGCTTTCACCAGAAAGGTGTCAGTAGAGCAGGGAGGAAGGTGAATTTTTACCCCAGTCATCTCCAATAAGGTGTGAATCAGTGCTCTACACTTGCTGGGGTATTGTCAGTGGAATCCAGTGAGTCCCAGTGGAGAGCTAAACATACACCCCCACTTGGAACTGTGCACTACATCTTAACAGGATGACTTCCAGCTAAAAAAGATTAAATAGCTTCCAGAGTCTCACAGCATAATACTAAAACATCAAAAATCACTCGTAAAAACAACCAGGACAACCACAACTTGAATGAGTCAGCAGAAGCTGACTGATGTATCTGAATTATCTGGCAAGAATGTTTAAATAGCAAACATAAAAATGTTTCAGCAACAATTATTAACACTCTTTGAACAAATGAAAATATATAAAGTTCTCACCAAAGGGGGAAAAAAGATATAAAAAAAGAACCAAAGAGAAATTATAGAACAGAAAAATACAATAACCAAAATAAAAAACTCACTGTATGGGTTTAATAGTAGATTGGAAACAATAGAGGAAAGAATCAGTGAACTTGAAGAGATATAAATTACTCAATCTAAACAACAGAGAGAAATAGACTAAAAAAAAAAAAATGAACAGAGCCTTAGAGACCTGTAGGATTATAACAAAAGATATAACATTCATATCATTGGAGTCTGAGAAGCAGAAGAGTGTGGGACTCAAAAAATATTTACAAAATAATAATAGCTAAAAATCCCCCAAATTTAGCAAAAGTAAAAAACCTGCAGATTCAAGAAGCTGAGCAACCCTTGAACGAGATAAACCCAAGCAAACCCATGCCAAGAAACACCATCATCAAAATTCTGAAAACTAAAGACAAAGAAAATACCCTGAAAGTGGCTACAGAGAATTGACACCCTACTATAGGGAAACAGCAATTCAAATGCAAGCAGATTTCACATCTGAACCCAGGCAAGTCAGAAGGAAGTAGCACAATGTTTTTTCAAATGCTGGAAAAAAAAAGAACTGTCAACACCAATTTCTATACTAAGCGAAAATATCCTTCAGAATGCAGATAAGGAAAAATAAGAGTGTGTTGCCAAGAGATTTACTCTTAAAGAGTTGTCAAAGAAATTTCTCTAAACAGAAAGGAAATGATAACAGGAGGCTGAGACTTCAGGAAGAAAGCAAGAATAGTGGCGAGAGTAAAAATAACAGTAAATATTATAGACTATCCTCACAATTTTTTAAAATTATGTTTGATGGTGGAAAAAAAATTATAACATCATCTGATATAGTGCTGTATGTGGGTATAGGAAAACAGTTATGCAGTAGCATCACTTGTTGAGTTTCTTAAAGCTCTCGAGTTATGATGCCCATGTTCTTGGTGATGTTGGCCATAGTCTCTGTTGTATAAGGGCATGCATGACCCAAGACCTTCACCAGGTGTCGAGAGAGAATTAGGGCCCATGTCATGCATGGTCTGCTTTGATGGTGAGTCCTTCAAGGTTTATATCAAGTCCTCAGGCTTCAGAATTCAGGTGGGGAACTGGGCAGTCATGTTTCAGTTCTTAGTGACACCAAGTCAGGCGGGAGAGAGAAAGTTTGAAAAAGCCAGTTTGGAGGAGCAATAGGGAGATACTGAAGAAAACTGGAAGAATTAAAAACTTGGTATGTATCCCCAGAAGTCTTAAAACCAAACGATAGTTTAGCTTAACTAGTAAAAAAGTCTGCCATGAGCATTATGCTCTTTTAAAAACTATGTAGCCCCGTAAAACCAAATGGGATTAATGAGGTACAGTAGTCCAGTGACAAGGACCAGAAGGCAGAAGGGGACAAGGAAGCTGGTGATAGGGAACCCAAGGTTGAGTAAGGATATTGTTGATGTGTTGTGAGATTGTTAACCATTGTCATCGGGCAACATGTGTAGTAACTGTTAAATGAGAAACTATTTTGTTCTGTAAGCCTTCATCTTAAGTGAGAATAGCAGCACAATTGGAAGAACGTAGTCAATGTCACTGAACTGTGCATGTAGAAATTTTTGAAATGGTGTATCTTTGGCTATGTGTATTTTCACCAAAAAAAAAGGTTGAGAAGTTAGAGGGTTGACATGTTGTGGGGTTGTTAACCAATGTCATGAACAATATGTGTACTACTGTTTCATGAGAAACTATTTGTTCTGTAAGCCTTCACCTGAAGTACAATAAAAAAAAAAAAACTATGTAGAATCAAATTGACAACAGCAACTCAAAAGATTAGATGGGAACCTTAGAGGGTAGTGTGTTTATGTTAGTGAGGGAGGAACAACTCAGAAAAAGAGGGTGAGACTGGTTGTACAGCTCAAAGAATGTAATCAAAGTTACTAAATTGTACATGTAGAAACTGTTGAATTGGTGTATGTTTTGCTGTGTATATTCTCAAAAACAATGACAAAATGTATAAAAATTTTTTTAAAAACTTGAAAAGAATTGACAATTAGCAAGGTAACATGACCTAGTCCAAGCCGCAGGTAGGTGCTAAAACCAATTTTCCACATTGGGAGAGAAAGTCTGTTAAAACTCTACCAGACAAGACAGAGTTTGCATAGCTACCATATAATTTACAAAGAGGTGCAAAATAGCTCAAAGACAATGAACAGGACTAGAATCTGGTAACCTGGAAGGCTGTGCTATAGGCAAAGAGTATTTTTCCATTGAAACACATTTTTTCCTTCAGTCTCCCCTCTTTTGATAAAAAAATCTCAGAGAAAGATTATTCTTAATCACAAAACAAGGCTACTGTCATTAGAGTTGTCCTGATTATTTACACAGGCACAGCAAGAATGGTAATTTACCATAGAGGCCTTCTTAAATTTGCTTTGTTGTAAGTTTTCAAAAGGAATAACAGATTGGACTTCAAATGCCTCTCAAAGCTAGAAAGCCAAACCAAGAACTTGCCACAAGATTTCACCTGCAGTACCTATAGATTTGGGTGAATTCCTCTCTTTTTGAGGTCCCCAAAATATCCTAAGGTTCCTAGGCCTGCCAAGAGGTAACTTTTCCTACTCACCTGTAAGTCTGGGAATCCTGTAAGCCAGTACCAGGACTATTTTTCCAAGAAGGCTTTGTAAACTTGTGTAGTGAGTTTGAGGTAGTTCAGTTCTGATCAAAGAAAAACACATTACCGTGAGATGGCAGTGTTGCACAGCAAGCTATTTAATAGGTCTGACAAGTTTGTACGCAGGAGGCAATCCCTTGCAGAAAGAGATCTTTCACAGGCAAGTGGCCCAGGGAGGCACTGGACAGAGAAGAAATCAAAGGAATGCCTAGGGATAGACGAGAAGTGGAGAGAGACTAGGTGATGTTCCTGGATCATCAAGCTGGGGAGTCTCTGGGTCAGAGAGCTCCTTAGAAATAGCTTGGCATCTTTATAACTATAGGATTTTATCTTATCTATAGCTAGCAGATGTTGGATGCAGTTTTGCAAGGTATCAAAGCAGTTGTTGTTGTTAGGTGCCATTGAGTTGGTTCCGACTCATAGCGACCCTGTGTACAACAGAACGAAACACTGCCCAGTCCTACACCATCCTCACAATTGTTATGCTTGAGCCCATTGTTGCAGCCACTGTGTCAATCCATTTTGTTGAGGGTTGATTTAGAAAATAATGTTGGCGTCATTATTCCCTGTCCTTGAGCATAGAGAATGTGACCCAGCTGGAGATGGACTCACAAGGACACATCAACTGGGCCCTGAGATATAAAGATAATAGCTAAGACTATCTTGGAAAATATCTTTTAGAGAACTTTTCACATAAACCAATGAAACAGAACACAAAAGAGTTTCCACTCTTATCTTTTTCTATTAGCATTTAGTGAATAGAAAATTTGTTGGACCAATGAAGACCCTCCTGACCGTCGTTACTGAAACCTGTACCAATGATTGTTAAGGATGACAATTCAAAATGTAGGATCAGTTTCTAGTCAATCTGTGAAAAGGTGAAGCTTTCAATGGTTTTGCCCATTTTGTAATGTTAATATTATGTAATATTCCTTGGACGAGGGCAGATATCGCTGTAGCAGCATGCTTGTCCATTTTCCCACTCTTGCTTATTCCGTAATAGTCTTACGACTCGGCCAGACATAGCTGTGACAGCATACTTGTGAGTTTTCCTGATCTTGTTTATTCTGTAATATTTCCTTGGACTCGAGCAGCCATGGCTGTGGCAGCATGCTTGTCTGCTTCCCACTTTTGCTTTTTTGAATATATGCTGAATAAACTTTTCTTTTTGCTTTACTAAACTTTGTGATGTTTTTACCCTACAACAGTTAATGGTATAGTCATCAAGGATTTCTGAAGCTAGGAATCCAGTTGAACTCAAAGGGACATGGAGTACAAATGCTTGGGTCCAGAAGATAGGACCTTTCTTTGCAGGCTTCTGCTCCGCGGTCCAGGTTTCCTTGAGTTTTAAATTATGCCATGGTAACAAGGAGAACAGGTTCTTATTGAACCTATGAAATAATTATATTGCCATAAAAATAAGAATATTCAATACTCAATAAGAGTTTCCAAATTTTAGAGGGATCAGGCAGGGAGAAAAATATGCTATCTGCAAATGTTTCCTTTCTGTTTACAAAAGCACAGTCTACTAAATTGTTATGAGTTATTGATAACATAAGAGAAAAGAGAAAGGGATTCCTTATATACCCAGAAAATAGAATATGAAAATATGAACAATGTTTCAGACAAAAACCACAATCATCCCTCATCAGTGTCATTTAGTCTTATGTAATTAATGCTTACTCCACTCAGTCTTAGGGTTGCAGTCTCATAAACCCATCTGCTTCTCAACTAGAGTTCTGGAAATCCTGACTCAGTCCAGTAGTGAGGTCTGAAAGGTATTTATGTGACACCATTTGAAGCCTCTACTCAAATGTATCTGGTACAGTCCTTTCCATGGAGCTTTGAGATGGTCCTGCCTGAAGAAGATGAAGCATTCAGGCCAGTAGCTGAAGCATCAGAGTAAATCAAAAACCAATCTGTAGATGACAAAAGACCTAAAATGGCTGTGGATGACTTGTTACTGATCATTTTCAAAAGTGAAATATTTGATGAGAGTTCATTACAAGAATAAGGCAGCTGACAAAGAAATTTGGTTGTTTCTACAGCATGCAAAATAAGATAATAAAGTCAATACCAAAAACTTAGACAAAATAATTATAAACATAATGATTAACCCTATTTTTAAAGAAGTGAACATTACATCTAATTTATAAAAGTGAATGAACATAATATTTATGGAGAAAAAAATGTTGAGATATAAAACCAAAAATCAAACCCTTTGCCATCAAGTTGATTCTGACTGATTCTGACCCTATAGGACAGAGCAGAACTACCCTATATGGTTTCCAAGGAGTGGCTGGTGGATTCAAACTGCCGACCCTTTGGCTAGCAGCCTGAGCTCTTAACCACTGTGTCACCAGGGCTCTTGCGATATGCCATATAATAATCCAGACATAATTATACCATGAATATGCCAAGTATATAGTAGAATATATCAAGAATGTCAAGTAAAGATGTTGCCCCATTAAAGTCTGTGCCCTGGAGCAGTCAAGGCAATGAAACATACTCCAAGTCAGAAAGAGAAAGTTTATTTAGCAGGTGGCACCAATGGGGAGTCTGACAGCAACGCAGGCTGTCTTTATGGAGTCCTGAAAGGCAATTTTACGTTAGAGCTTATATATGATTTTTACAAGAGTTAGAAGTATCTTTTGGCACATCACCCACAGATAGCTGGATAAGTTACACATTACAAGATAACTACAAGAGACTTCTTATCAGTCTAAAGAGATACGTGCCGGACATCTCCTTATCGGGCTAATGATTTACAGACCAGACATCTGGGCTCTAATTTCCATGTGGGGGCTCGTAAGTTACAGGTGGCCAGACAGAACAAAACGAAGTCATTAACAAAGGTATGCGGGAAGGAGAAAGCTGGCAGAAAAAAAAAAACTTGCAGGTTCATCGTGGCATTAGTTATGTCAAGCTCTCAATTGCCCATTTTGAAAAGGAGAAAACATGCTGTGGGGTTTTAGGGTCAAAAAGAGATTCAGTAAATCTGGAGTAGATCCTAAATACTTGCATATTAATAAAAACTCCATAGGTAAGTGATGTGAATCTCCAGTTGAAAACCACTGACCTAGAAGATGATAGACTCAAATTAAAGAAGCAGAGTTGAAACAAAGTTAACATTTTTAAAAATAACTGAAATTATGACTGATAATACTATATTGTTGTTGTATAACTTCACCAGCACTCTGATAAATAGAAACATCATAGACAACGAGGGCACTGACAATTCTCTAAGAACTTCCCATACAGTGTAAATGTATGAAATATTTATATTATGATTTTATCCGTACAAATTTAACCTAGGAAAGACTAAACATTGGACATGTCATCAAGAGGGACTGATCACTGGAGAAGGACATCATGTTTGGTGAAGTGGAGGACCAGTGAGGGCTAAGGAGACCCTCAATGAGATGGATTGATGTACTGGCCATAACAATGGACTCAAACATATCAACAATCATGAAGATGCTGCAGAACTGGACATTTCATTTTATCATACATGGGGTCACCATGAATCAGAGCCAATTGAATGGCAACTAACAAAACAACAAAATGTCGACAGTTTCAAACCACAAAGAAAGCTCTTTGGGGTCCTTGGTAAGTTTGAAGAGCATAAAAAGGGGCTGGAGGCTACAAAACCACTCCTCTGGGACAAAACTACTCTTTTTCTTGAAAAATATAAGCACCTACACAGTTGTACTTCTCTAAATCTATTGCTCCTATAAGTATAGTCTAAACCATATATTAATTATAGCTTTTAACCAAAGTAACTAGCTTATACTTCACAGAGAAAGTTGTGGGGTAGATACTGTGCACTCTCCACCACACATCAGCACTTTGCAGCAGACCGGCATAGCCCTGCATGCACAGAACGTAGCTTTTTCCAGCAGCACATGACACTTGTGCACTTCCCAAAGCAGCAGAAATAAACACGCTCATTACAAAACCAAGATACAACCTTTCTGTAGAAAACAAAAATAAGAAGAAAAACATATAAAGTTAAACTTACGCTTAGTAACCAATGTTCCAGCATTCTCTTACTTGGAGACGAACTAGGTATTGTTAAAACTATAATCATGTATTAATTCAAAAGAATAACACAATATTTGATTCCTATATGACTAATAAACAATTTGCTAACTGGGGAAACATTCTCCACGCAAAAGGAAACTGCTTCCAGAGAATGGAGAATTCACAGAGACTTAATTTTTTTTGAAAGAATACAAGTTTCCATGGTGATGAAGTACTTAATGGCTACTTAGTTAACATTAAAAAGGTAACTTCCCTGAAGATTTGCCCCTCCATTCACCTGCAGTCCTGAGACATCTAGAAATTTAAGCTAAAGAAGTCTAATTCTTTCTCATTTAATCACTGCTTAGTGGTTTTGTTATGGTCTGCTCTTTTGAACAGGAAAGAAAAGTCAATTAGCCACTTTCAGTGAGAGAGAAAAAAAACCCACTGGCGGATTAATTTTGGGTCAGACATTTTTAAGTTTGTGAATAAGAAAAGGCCTCTTGATTAACAAATGTGCTGGCATAACTAGATATCCATCTGTAAAAAAAAGAAACAGGATCCATACCTCACACCATACACAAAACTAACTCAAAAGGGACCAAAGACCTAAATATAAAACCTAAAACATTAAAGATCATGGAAAAAAAATAAGGATGATGGTAGGGGCCCTAATACATGGCATAAATAGAATACAAACCATAACTAACAATGCACAAACACCAGAAAAGTAACTAAATCACTGGCAGCTCCTAAAAATTAAACACTTATGCTCATCAAAAGATTTCACCAAAAGAGTAAAAAGAGAATCTACTGTTATGGATTGAATTGTGTTCCAAAGATGTGTGTCAACTTAGCTAGGCCATGATTCCCAGTATTGTGTGATTGTCCACCATGTTGTCATCTGATGTGATTCTCCTATGTGTTGTAAATCCTACCTCTATGGTATTAATGAGGCAGGAATAGAGGCAGTTATGTTAATGAGGTGGGACTCAATCTACAAGATTAGGTTGTGTCTTGAGTCTATTCCTTTGAGATATAAAAGAGAGAAGCAAGCAGAGTGAGAGGGGGGCCTCATACCACCAAGAAACAAGAGCCAGGAGAATAGTGTGCCCTTTGGACCCAAGCTCCCTGAACTAAGAAGCTCCTCAACCAGGGAAGATTGATGACAAGGATCTTCCCCCAGAGCTGGCAGGGAGAGAAAGCCTTCTCCTGGAGCTGGCACCCTGAATTCAGACTTCTACCCTCCTAGACTGTGAGAGAATAAATTTCTCTTCATTAAAACCATCCACTTGTAGTATTTCTTTTATAGCAGCACTAGATAACTAAGACACCTACAGATTGGGAAAAAAAAAATTGGCTATGACATATTTGACAAGGGTCTAATGTCTAAAATCTATAAAATACTTCAATACCTCAACAACAAAAAGACAAATAATCCAATTTTAAAATGGGCAAAGGATATGAACAGACATTTCACCAAAGAAGACATTCAGGTAGCTAGCAGACACATGAAGAAATGCTCACTATCATCAGCCATTAGAAAAATGCAGATCAAAACTACAATGAAATACCATCTCACCCTGACAATATTGGCACTAATTGAAAGAACACAAAATAATAAATGTTGGAGAGGTTGCAAGGAGATTGTAATTCTTATGCACTGCTTTTGGGAATGTAAAATGTTGCAACCACTATGGAAAACTATATGGCACCTCCTTAAAAAGTTAAAAATAGAAATACCATACAATCTAGCAGTCCCACTCCTAGGAATATGCTCTAGAGAAAGAGAGCCATCACACAAATAGACATATGCACAACCCATGTTCACTGCAACACTATCCACAATAGTAAAAAGATGGAAACAACCTAAGTGCCCATCAACAGATGAATAGATAAACAAATTATGGTACATACACACAATGGAATACTACTCAACGATAAAGAACAATGATGAATCCACGAAACATCTCACAACATGGATGAATCTGGGAGGCATTATGCTAAGTGAAATAAGTCAATCATAAAAAGACAAATATTGTATGAGACCACTATTATAAAAACTTAAGAAAAGGTTTACACACAGAAAAACATTCTTTGATGGTTATGAGAATGGGGAGGGATGGGGGAGCAAATCACTAACTAGATAGTAGACAAGTATCAACTTTGGTGAAGGGAAAGACAACACAAAATATAGGGGAAGTCAGTACAACTTGACCAAGGCAAAGTCATAGACATTTCCTAGACACATCCAAACACCTTGAGGGACTGAGTTACTGGGGCTGAGGGCTGGGGACCATAGTCTCGATGAATATCTAGGTTAATTGGCACAACATAGTTCATAAAGAAAATGTTCTACATCCTACTTTGGGAGTAGCATCTGGGGTCTTAAAAGCTTGTGAGTGATCATTGAAGGTACGTCTATTGGTCCCATCCCATCCGGAGCAAAGGAGAATGAAGAAAACCAAAGATACAAGGAAAATATTAGCCAAAGGACGAAAAGATTACATGAACCACAGCCTCCACCAGCCTGAGACCAGAAGAATTAGATGGTGCCCTGCTACCACCACTGATTGCTCTGACAGGGATCACAATAGAAAGTCCTGGACAGAGTGGGAGAAAAATGTAGAACAAAATTCAAATTCACCAAAAAAAAGATTTATTGGTCTGACAGAGACTGGAGGAACCCTTGAGACCATGGCCCCCAGACACACTGCTAACTCAGAACTGAAGCCCACTCCTGAAGTTCCCCTTTCAGCCAAAGATTAGACAGGCCTGAAAACCAAACAATAACACAAGTGAGAAACGTGCTTCTTAGTTCAATCAAGTATACAAGACCAAATGGGCAACTCCTGTCCAAAAGCAAGATGAAAAGGCAGAAAGGGACAGGAAAACTGGACGAATGGACACAGGGATCCTGAGGTGGAATGCAGCAGAGTGCTGTCATATTGCAGGGACTGCAACTGATATCACAAAACAATATGTGTATAAATTTTTGAATGAGAAACTAACTTTAGCTGTAAACCTTCACCTAAAGCAACATAAAAATTTTTAAAAAGTCCTCTTGAAATAAAAGTAAAATATCTATTTTTAATATAAATTTGATTCCACAGTATCTAATGAATATCAATTCATTAACTCAATGTAATATAATTCCAAGGGTTTAAGTCACCTAAACATCTTGGAAATTATCTTCAAGTTGACATACTAGAAAACATAATGATTGTTCAAGTAAAATTTGTCAGAATAATTGTTGGATTTGGTTAAACACACAGTTTTTTTCAGAATCTTAGACATTTGGTAGAAGTAGTGCCAGCTTATTCGATCAGTTGTTGTTGTTATTGTTAGTTGTGAGTAAGAGCAAGTAAACTTGTTACTGAATGCAATGGGTTCGCTGCTTGTACTCTCTTTAAGAATAACAAAGAGTCAAGCGGATTTAAAGCAAGGCATAGTTTATTGCTTGCGGTGAGTAAGGAGAGGAGGGGGATCCTCCCCAAAAGCACTCTCTCCCAGAATAAAGGGCTAGTGGTGCAGTTTTATACCACGTGGGAAAGGGGAAGTCATTCATATCCATTAACTTCATATATATATATTCAAAAAAGGGGTCGGGGTAGGATTCTGGCATGGAAGTGGCTGATGGACTTCTCACTTCTGAAATGGGCTTGGTCACCGCTAGATAACGTATGTGTGGTGATCTTGCTTCCTAGGCAATACTTACGGGATGAGGCCATCTGACAGTCAACCTGGTCTCTTACCACACATGCCCAGGGTTCTACTTCTAATTGGCTGATCTGAAAGAGACCCACAAGTGGACAGATTAGGAGGAAGCAAACAACATTTGCACCATTCTTTTTCTAGAAAAAATTTTTAACCAACATAACTTGTTGTTTAAGGCCTTTTCTGTCCCTAGCTTGTCTCAGCTGCCCCCGGAGAAATTCACACTCCTCATTCTTGAGGGTTTTAGGGACAGAGGTCTCTTCTTTGAAGTTGCTGCCTGCTGATAAGGGATGCAAGGTTCTATTGATTAGAGGAGTGGAATTCTCTTGCTGCCTGAGCTAAACTATTGTATTTTCTATGCATCTCAAAAGGCCCTTCATAGGGTGGCTGTGTTTCTTCTTGATCTTGGCATGGAATGGGTTGGAATCCTTGAGCCATCATCTGAAGGTGAAACTTTTGAAGTCTGGAAGTGATGAATTTGACCAACACGTTGAATAAACAGGGACCGAAGAGGAGCTATAGTAAAATAGCAAATAAGGGTCCCAGGAGAGGCAACAATCATGTGAAAGAGGGAAGCACAATTTTTACTGCCTGCTATGTCTTAGGCCCCTGATCCCTGGTTAAACTTATGAAGCCACTCAGCTTCGTCAAGTAGATTTTTTGCTCTAATTTCTACCTGTCCTGTAGTATTAACATAGGAAAACAGCTAATGTTGGCAACTGCGCAGACTCCCCCTTCCTCGACCAGAAGGAAGTCCACAACAATTCAATGATCTAACACTACTTTGGCCAGTGAATTTAGGGCTAGGATGAGGGCTCTAATTCCTTCCCCTGAATCTTGGGCTACTGTCTCCATGATTGCAGTGATGTTTGATATTACTGATCTCCGATACAGTAACCTGGCTGTGGTTCCTGCGATGGTTCCAATGAAGGCTACTATCCCTGCTATTATTAGCCCTATTCCTCTTTCTACCCGATTAGGGGCTCTATATATTTGAATGAGGTCTGGGATGGGATGAGCAAACCCAATGGTACATATTCCATTTTCATGTAATGGCTTGATGCATGCTAGTGCAGTGTTGCAACAAAGGAACATCAATCCTTTTGGGAGACACACATAGATAATACCTGTCGAACTGTTAAACAAACTAGTATGATTAAGGATCAGTTTTAGCCAGGACTCTTGAAGTGGTGGTACTGTAACACTGACTGCATTGAGTGGGTTGCAACCAGGGTATGTTCCTAATGTGTACGTTTTATTTTTGTTCCAGATTTTATTGACCTTATTCCCGAATTTAGTAACATTATCATTTATCCTTTGGAGGCACTGGGTTTTTGCCACTCAGGGGTCGTTAATCATCATGTGAAGGGAAAGGCATTCCCAGGACACTCAGGGGGACTGTACTCGTTCGGGAACAAAATTGGTTCCACATCAGCAAATATCAAATTTGGAAGCAGGAGTTACTTTCAAGAAGTACATGTATGGGAATATCTTTGTCATCTAGTGCTGCTATAAAAGAAATACCACAAGTGGATTATTTACTCACAGTCAAAGTAGGCTAAAAGTCCAAATTCAGGGTGTCAGCTTCAGGGGAAGGCTTTTTCTCTCTGTCAACCTTCTCTTCGGTGTTCCCCCAGACTAGGAGCTTCTCTGTGCAGGGACCCCAGTCCAAAGGATGCGCTCTGCTCCCAGCACTGCTTTCCTGATGGTATGTGGTCCCCCTGTCTCACTACTCACTTCTGTCTTTTATATCTCAAGAGAGTGCCTCAGGACACAATCCAGTCTTGTAAATTGAGTCCTGCCTCACTAACACAACTGCCGCCCATCCTCCCTCATTAACATCATAGAAGCAGGATTTACCACACATGGGAAAATCACACAATACCGGGAATCATGGCCCAGCCAAATTGATACACATATTTTTTGGGGGACATAATTCAATCCATGACAGGGAGATACTTGAAATGGAGATATGGGAAGGGGTTGCTTTGTCCCTAAAGCTGTTGCAAAGGCTGTCAGGTTAATATTGTGTATGGGGGTGGACAGTACCCAAGGGATCTGGGCTCCCTGTTCAACAGTTGTTGGGGTCTGATAATAGATCTAGCAATGTGTTAAATTGTTTCCTGAAGCAATGGCTTGGGAAGCATTAACTAAATACTTGGCATTACTGGATGTTAAAGCTGAATGGGTTAACGGAACAGCTGAGCTTGCTGTGGCCATGTTAAGAAGGGAAAGGAGTTTCCAACTAGGACTTCCCATGTTAATACTAGGTAGCGATTTCTACCACACCTGGTGTCAGCACCGACTCATTAAAGCATACACTGAGGCACATAAGTTGGTCCAAAAAGGAGAATCACACAGGCTGCAGCCAAAATAAAGATTAAGAGAATGGCCAGGGTGAGGACATCTCCCAGTATTTCTTCTACACTTATTTTCATGATACTTATCTATGGATCTTTGTTCTGTCTTTTAAACAGCCACCTGAGGCCTTCAACCGGTTCACAGGTGTAGGAGTCTTGGTTGTCCAGGTGGAGAAAAAGGCTTGACCCAGGAGTGATGGACCCACAGAGTGACTCCTTCTAAGCTGAGGGCAGAAGGAGTTGTTAATTATACTTGGCATAGGCCCACTCATTTTTTACTCAGTTGGTCTCTTGGCTCCGTTCTCGTCAAGTCTTTAAAAGTACTAAGTCTCCTGGCTGGAAATTGAGCGAGTCACCTTTTGTATGTTCGGGGAGTATCTGGTTGCTGTATTCTTGGAGTGCTTTCTGTACTTATCCCAGATCAATGATATATTTTAATGTTTATTGTGTCTCTTGATCTAAAAGATAATTTACCTTGAGAAAAGGTCTTCCATGAGTCAATTCAAATGGGCTTAGCTTTAGAGCTCCTCTGGGGGTGACCAATACCCTAATCAGAGCAATGGGTAACATTTTAATCCAGATTTCTTGGCATAATTTTGCAAGGGTCCTTTTTAGAATTTCATTCATTCTCTCAACCTTTCCTAAGGACTGAGGTCTCCACGCTGAGTGGAGCTTATATGTGATGTTTAAGGATTGAGATAAACTCTGAGTTATCTTAGCCATAAAGGCAGGGCCACTGTCACTCAGGAGGGACCAAAGTAGGCCGAACCTGGGTATGATTTCTTTTAGAATCCATTTGCATACTTTGGTAGCCTTTTCAGTCCTGGCAGGAAAGGCCTCTACCCATCCTGTGAAGATGTCTACAGCAGGTATTTGAATCCTTGGCATGGAGTCATCACCATAAAATCTATTTGTCAGTCCTCCTCTGGGTATGTTCCCTGATGTTGTACAGGTTTTATCAAAGGAGGAGGTATGAGGTGAGTATTTGGATTGTTTCTTAAACATACCTTGCAGCTTTTAGAAACCTGTTGTATTACCTTTTTCAAGTTCCTTCCCTGTATTAGAGTTTTAAGCTGAAGATGTAATGTCTCTTGGCCATAATGACTGGCCTCATGGGCTGCCTTAACCACTTTCCAGAGTTGGCTCCAGGGATGAAGACCCTCTTATTTTTCTTCTGATACCAACCATCAATCTGTTTCTCAAATCCCTGAGTTTCTGCATCCTGAATATCTTCTGAGCTGTACTGGGGTTTAAGGATTGAAAGGTTAATGTCAGGAATGAGAGCCATCTGAGTTACTGGGGTGTTCTCTTTTTGATGTCCCCTACAGTGTATGACAGCCACTTCAACATGTTGTTGTACTGCCTCTAGAAATTCCAAAATGAGACTATCATACTTAATGGGCAAGTCCTTTGAGCTTAAAAGCCCTCTTTCTTTCCAAATAGCCCATGAGCATGGATGATGGAGGAGTATTTAGAATCTGTATATATGTTAATTCTCTTGTCTTTTGCTAATTGTAGTGCTCGAGTGAGGGTGACAAGCTTGGCTTTTTGTGTAGAGGTTTGGGGAGGTAAAGGCTGGGCTTCTATAATGTCATATAAACTCACTATGGCATATTCTGCTTTGCCAATACCTCATTCTACAAAACTACTTCCATCAGTGAATCAATCCTCATCTGCATTCTCTGAAGGACTGTCTTTCGGATCAGGTCTGTTGGAATAAACTTGGTCTATTGTTTCAGTACAGTTATGGACTAGCTTGTGGTCTTTGGACGTCGTAGCAGGTAAGAGTGTGGCAGGATTTGAAACCTGACAAACCCTTAAAGTCACTTCAGAAGAATCTAATATGGCCTGGTATTGGGTTATCCTGCCTCCCAAAAACCAATTCCCTACTTTAACTTCTAAAACAGTCTGAACCTGATGGGGTGTCAGCACCGCCATAAGTTGTCTTAAAGTAAATTTGGATGTTTCTTTAACCAGGATTGCAGTGGCCGCAACTGCTAACAAGCAGGCCAGCCAACCTCGTGTTACTGGGTCTAATTGTTTAAAGAAATAGGTAACTGGCCTAGTAAGAGGGCCAGTCTGTTGGGTGAGTACTCCCAAGGCCTGTCCCTGTCTTTCGTGAACATATAGTCTTAAAGGTTTCATTAAGTCTAGAAGACTTAATGCAGGGGCTCTACCCAACTCTAGGTTAATGGTTTCAAATGCTGTTTGGCATTCTTGAGTTCATTCTAAGGGTCGGCTTTCTTCTCCTTTTATAGATTCATATAAAGGTTTTGCTATTAGCCCAAAGTTGGGTATCCAGATTCTACAAAATCCGGCCATACCTAAGAAGCCTAGTAATAGTTTTCGGGTGGTAGGAGCTGGAAGGGAAGTTATGCCTAGTTTTCTCTCAGGCAGTAGTTGTTGGACACCAGGAAAAAGCTGAAACCCTAAACATTTCACTTCTTTTTGTGTAATATGGGCCTTTTCAGGAGAAACCCTGTAACCTCTATTTGCCAAATGATTCAGGGTCTCTATAGTATTATTCTCTGAGCTAGCCTGGTTTTCACTAGCTATCAATAAGTCATCTACATACTGGAGTAATATTCCTTTTTTCAGCTTTAAATCCCTAAGGTCTTTAGCCAAGGTTGAACCAAACAGGTGGGGAGAGTTTTTGAAATCTTGGGGAAGGACTGTCCATTTAAACTGGGTTCTTGCTGTAGTATCTGGGTCCTCCCATTCAAAAGCAAGTAATTCTTGGAAGTTGAGTTGCAAGGGTACACAAAAGAAAGCATCCTTTAAATCTAGTGAAGTAGATGGCAGCAGCTCGTACCTGGGTAAGCAGAGTATACAGGTTGGGGACCAGAGGGTGAATTGTTACTACAACCTCGTTCACTGCTCTTAAATCTTGCCAAAGCAGTATCCTCTATTAGGCTTCCTGACAGGTAAAATGGGAGTGTTGCAAGAGGACTGGCAAGGCTCAATAAGTCCTTGTCTGCGGAGCTTTTCTAACATTGGTTTAATCCCAGCTCTCACCTCTAGTTTGAGGGGATATTGTTTTAGTTTAACCCACACAAGATTAGCATAGTTGGCCCTTCCTGGTTGGTTTACATTCCAAACTAATGGGTTCTCTTTGGTTAAAATATACTGAGGGATATTAGACGTCCTTTGTGTATAACCCCCTGTCTCAAGGAACACTAGGAGTCCTGCCCCTTGACTTCTAACTATTTCTACAGTGACTTGATCCCTGGAGAGAAAAACAGGGCCTCTAATTTGGTCAGTATGTCCCTACCGAGCAAAGGGACAGGACGCTCAGGTACATATAGGAAAGAGTGAGAGATGATGTGTGTACCTACCTCACAAGATAAAGGGAAGGTAAACTTCTTAGTCTGGGACTGCCCCCAAGACTCCCGTTATCACACAATCTCGATTAGAGAGCTTGCCAATAGGTTTGTTTAAGACAGAATAGGTGGCTCCCGTATCAAGTAAAAATTCAGTTTTCCTACCTGCCATATCGAAGGTAACCCGAGGTTCAGCAGGGGTGATGGAGATTGGTTGTCATTGTTTTGCAGGATTCAGCTGGTCCTCTGGGCCTTGTCACTCATAAAACTGTGCAAATGCAACTTGGGGTCACGACTGGGGTAGCATCCCAGCTTTCCTAATTGAGGACAGTCTGGGCACTCCCATTTCCAGTGTCCCTCTTTTTTGCAATATGCACACTGTTGGGGCCCCAGCTTTGATGGTGGCCCTGAAGGGCAGCTCCAAGTTCTGGCAGGTCAGTGGGTTACCTGTGATGGCCCAGGACCCCAGGGGTTACTTCAAGGTGACCCTGAATAACTGCAGCCAACAACTGGGCCTTTCTTTCTATCTTCCTATCCTTTCTATCTTCCTATCCTTTCTATCTTCTTCCACCTTATATCTGTTGCTAAAAACCTTAAAGGCAGCGGCAATGTCCAGATGGTGGAGTAGTCGGACGCTTCCGGTGGACCCTCTTACAACAAAGACCTGAAAAAACAAGTGATTTGATTATATATGGTAATCTCAGAGCCCTGAACATCAATGGTGGAGATGAGTTGCCGACTGAATGGCAGGAGGAGGGAGAGACAGTTTGGAAGCAGCGAGGAGTTGCCAAACCTGACCTGGCGAGAGCCTGAGCCCTTCAGGCCTGATCAGCTCAGGGGAGAGCAGTGGGGCAGGCAAGTAGCTGTGCACGGGGTGCATTTTCCACACCAGGAGAGACCCAGCACCAGAGACTCTGCACAGCCACCAGAACCAGCGAGAAGCAGCCCTCCAAGAAGGATAAGTACTTGCATGCAGCTTACTGCACGGATCAAGGGCAGCCTCCTTGGGGAAAAGCTTCCCACCCATTTGCCTCCCCACTTCCTGCTCTGCACTGGATCCTGGACTGACTTCAGCAATTGCTGAGTCCCCTGGGCTGGAAGTAGGATCCATCACAAGCCTGGAAACATCCTCCCTGCCTTGGAGAGGGAACAAATTAACAAACAAGGGAAACAATAAACTGCCAGATCCCCTAAGCTAGGAACCCAGGGTAGGCACAGCTCCTTTGCCTAGGCACAGACATAAGGGATCCATGGACTTGGAGTGTCTTTCCCCCTGCGTAGACTTGTGTGGGCCCATCTCAACAGTGTAGGCCGTCATTACCACAGTACAGCAGGGTATACACCAGAACTCTAACTTCAACAGTTTCAGCTATGAAGTGGCAGGTTCATGACATTTGACACTGCTCTGCCCATTAAGCAGGGTCTTCACCTACCCACATCAGGGGCCTGAGGACTGGTGGCTCCACCCACACCACCTAGTCACCTGTGAGAGGGGCCCATGAATAAGAGGTGCCCCCAGTCCTTACAGCCAACAGCATTAGGTGCTCATAGTCCAGCTGCAAAACCCACCCACATACACACTCTAGGGAGCAGGGACACTCCTTCCTCCTGGACACTCAGAGGCGGCCGTCAGCCCCTTGCCTTGATCAGAGTGTGTTCCCCTGCTGCAGCCAGGTGCCTGTGCCTACACCAATCCCCCTTGCCTGTCTAGGACTGTGAGAGCCTCCACCACACCCTTGGTGGCTATCTACCTGGGCACCTGAGCTGAATCCATACAGGAGGCCTGGGCAGACTCCTGAGCTCACAGACTAGTAACAGATCTAACCACCTG
This sequence comes from Trichechus manatus latirostris, assembly GCF_000243295.1. NCBI lineage: Eukaryota > Metazoa > Chordata > Mammalia > Sirenia > Trichechidae > Trichechus > Trichechus manatus. The sequence goes on from NW_004444115.1 coordinate 1,450,097, forward strand.
GTGACAGGACATTAGAGCTTCAAAGGTGCCAATAATCAAATTAGCTCATACGAGCAGCCTATTTGGGCATACCAAACAAAACAAGAAGCTAGGACACAGGAAACATAAAATAAATAAATATAGTGACTTATTCATAGCTCGGAGACAACAGTCAATATCAAATCACATGATGGTTTCAGCAAGCTCACAAAATAAAGAATCTAGAAATTTTCCAGAGGAGGAAAATTTCTTGGAATTACTGGAGGCAGAATACAAAAGATAATATACAGAACTCTTCAAGAAATTAGGAAGGAGATTAAGCAAAACCCAAAACACAGAATAGAGGAAATTAAAAAGATCAGAGAAGAGCATAATGACAAATTTAACAGGCTGCAAGAATCCATAGAGAGACAGCAATCAGAAATCCAGAAAATTAACAATAGTATTTCAGAATTAGATAACTCAATAGAAAGTCATAGGAGCAGAATTGAGGCAACAGAATTCAGAATTAGTGAGGCTGAAGATAAAGCACTTGACACCAACTTATTTGAGGAAAAATCAGATAAAAGGATTAAAAAAATGAAGAAACCTTAAGCATTATGTGGCACTTTATCAAGAAGAATAATCTACGAGTGATTGGAGTACGAGAACGGGGGAGGTGGTTAACAGAAAATACAGAGAAAAATTGTTGAAGATTTGTTGGCAAAAAATTCCCTGATATCGTGAAAGATGAGAAGATATCTATCCAAGATGCTCATTGAGCCCCACATAAGGTAGATCCCAAAAGAAAATCACCAAGACATATTATAATCAAAATTGCCAAAACCAAAGATAAAGAGAGAATTTTAAGAGTGGTTGGGGATAAACAAAAAGTCATCTACAAAGGAGAGTCAATAAGAATAAGCTCAGACTACTCAGCAGAAACCATGCAGGCAAGAAGGCAGTGGGATGACATATATAAAGACTTGAAGGAAAAAAAACTGCTGGCCAAGAGTTATATATCCAGCAAAACTGTCTCTCAAATATGATGGCAAAATTAGGGCATTTCCAGATAAAGAGAAGTTCAGGGAATTTGCAAAAACCAAACCAAAATTACAAGAAATACTAAAGGGAGTTCTCCAGTTAGAAAATCAGTAACATCAGGTAACAACCCAAGACTAGAACACAGGACAGAGCAAGCAGATATCAACCCAGATAGAGAAGTCAAAAAAATAAACCAAAGCTAAATCACTGAAAATAGGGAAACAAATGTCAGTATGTAAAAGATGACAACATTAAAACAAAAAAGAGGGATTTAAAAAATGTACACATAGATTTTTCATATGGAGAAGATGTCAAGGCGATATAAAGAAATAAAAGACTGGTATAAACTTAGAAAGATAGGGATAAACATTAAGGTAACCACAAAGGAAACTAACAATCCTACAAGTCAAAATAGAAAAATATAAACACTCAGCAAATACAAAATCAACAACAATGAAAAAGATGAAAGAAAAAACATAAAGAAAACGACTCAGCACAGAAAATTAAGTGGAAAAAAGAAACTGTCAACAACACACAAAAAAAGACATCAAAATGAGAGCACTAAACTCATACCTATCAATAATTACGCTCAAAGTAAATGGACTAAATGCACCAATAAAGAGACAGAGAGTGGCAGAATGGATAAAAATACACAGTCGTCTATATACTGCCTACAAGAGAAACACCGTAGACTTAAAGACACAAACAAACTAAAGCTCAAAGGATGGGAAAAAAATATATCAAGCAAACAACACTCAAAAAAGAGCAGGAATGGCGATCTTAATCTCTGACAAAATAGACTTTAAAGTAAAATCCACCACAAAGGATAAGGAAGGACACTATATAATGATTAAAGGGTCAATACACCAGGAGGTTATAACTATAATAAATATTTACACACCCAATGATGGGGCTCCAATATACATAAAACGAACTCTAACAGCATTGAAAAGAGAGATAGACAGTGCCACAATAGTAGCAGGAGACTTCAACACACTACTTTTGGGGAAGGACAGAACATCCAGAAAGAAGCTCAACAAAGACATGGAAGAGCTAAATGCTACGATCAACCAACTTTCTCTCGTTGACAAATACCGAACACTTCACCCAACAGCAGCCGAGTATACTTTCTTTTCCAACACACATAGAACATTCTCCAGAATAGACCACATATTAGGCCATAAAGCAATCCTTAACAAAATCCAAAACATCAAAATATTACAAAGCATCTTTTCTGACCATAAAGCCATAAAAGTTGAAATCAACAATAGAAAAAGCAAGGAAAAAACAAACACATGGAAACTGAAAACACCTTGCTCAAAAACTACTGGATTATAGAAGTAATGAAGGATGGAATAAATAAATTCATAAATAAAATGAGAAGGAAAACACATCCTACTAGAACCTTTGGGACACAGCCAAAGCAGTGCTCGGAGGTCAATTTATAGCAATAAATGCACACATCCGAAAAGAAGATAGGGCCAAAATCAAAACATTAACCCTACAACTGGAAGAAGTAGAAAGAGAGCAGCAGAAGAATCCCTCAGGCGCCAGAAGAAAGGAAATAATAAGAATTAGAGTAGAATTAAATGAAATAGAGAATAGAAAAACAATTGAAAGAGTTAACAAGACCAAAAGCTGGTTCTTTGAAAAGATGAACAAAATCGATAAACCACTGACCAAACTCACAAAAGAAAACCAAGACAGGAAGCACATAACCCGTATAAGAAATAAGATCGGTGATATCACAATAGACCCAACTGAAATTAAAAGAATCATAACAGAATACTATGAAAAATTGTACTCTAACAAATTTGAAAACCTAGAAGAAACGGACAAATTTCTAGACACTCACTACCTACCTAAACTAACACAAACAGAGGTAGAATAACTAAATAAACCCATAACAAAAGATGAGATTGAAAAGGTAATTAAAAAACTCTCACGTAAAAGCCCAAATCAATACCATTTACAGTAGCCCCCAAGAAAATAAAATACTTAGGAATAAATCTAACCAGAGACGTCAAAGACCTATACAATGAAAACTACAAGACACTACTGCAAGAAACCAAAAAAGACCTGCATAAGTGGAAAAACATACCTTGCTCATGGATAGGAAGACTCAACATTGTGAAAATGTCAATTCTACCCAAAGCAATCTACAGATACAATGCAATCCCGATCCAAATTCCACCAGCATTTTTTAATGAGATGGAGAAACGAATCACCAACTTCATATGGAAAGCGAAGAGGCCCCAGATAAGTAAAGCATTCCTCAAGAAGAAGAACAAAGTGGGAGGCCTCACACGACCTGATTTCAGAACCTATTATACTGCCATGGTAGTCAAAACAGCCTGGTACTGGTACAACAACAGACACATAGGCCAATGGAATGGAATTGAGAATCCAGACATAAATTCATCCACCTATGAGCAGCTGATATTTGACAAAGGTCCAAAGTCCATTAATAGGAGAAAAGACAGTCTCTTTAACAAATGGTGCTGGCATAACTGGATATCCATCTGCAAAAAACTGAAACAAGACCCATACCTCACACTATGCACAAAAACTAACTCAAAATGGATCAAAGATCTAACTATAAAATTGAAAATGATAAAGATCATGGAAGAAAAAATAGGGACAACACTAGGAGCCCTAATACATGGCATAAACAGAATACAAGCCATAAGTAACAATGCACAAACACCAGAAGAGAGACTAGATAACTGGGAGCTCCTAAAAATCAAACACTCATGCTCATCAAAAGACTTCGCCAAAAGAATCAAAAGACAACCTACAGACTGGGAAAAAAATTTTGGCTGTGATAAATCCAATCAGCATCTAGTCTCTATAATCTACAAGATACTGCAAAACCCCAACAGCAAAAAGACAAAGAAGCCAAAGAAGATATTCAGGAGGCTAACAAACACATGAAGAAATGCTCACAATCATTAGCCATTATAGAAATGCAAATAAAAACTACAATGAGATATCATGTCACCCCAACAAGGCTAGCATTAATCTAAAAAACACAAAATAATAAATGCTGGAGAGGTTGTGGAGAGACTGGAACACTTAAACACCGTTGGTGGGAATGTAAAATGGTACAACCACTTTGGAAATCGATTTGGTTCTTAAAAAGCTAGAAATAGAAGTACCATATAATCCAGCTATCCTGCTCCTTGGAACATATCCTAGAGAAATAAGAGCCGTCACATGAATAGATATATATGCATGCCCATGTTCATTGCAGCACTGTACACAATAGCAAAAAGATGGAAACAACCTAGGTCCCCATCAATGGATGAATGCAGAAACAAATTATGGTATATCCACACAATGGAATACTACATGATAAAGAATAATGATGAAGCTGTGAAACATCTTACAACATGGAGGAATCTGGAGGGCATTATGCTGAGTGAATTTAGTCCATCACAGAAGAACAAATATTGTATAAGACCACTATTATAAAAACTCAAGAAAAGGTTTAAACACAGAAGAAAACATTCTTTGATGGTTACATGAGTGGGGAGGGAGGGGAAGGGTTATTTACAAACTAGATAGTAGATAAGAATTATCTTAGGTGAAAGGAAGGACAGCACACACTATAAGGGAAGTCAGCACAACTGGACTAAACCAAAGCTAAGAAGTTTCCTGAATACAATCAAACACTCTGACGGACAGAGTAGCAGGGGTAGGGGTCTGGGACCATGCTTTCAGGGGACATCCAGGTCAATTGGCATAACAAAGCTTATTAAGAAAATGTTCTGCATCTTACTTTGGTGAGTGGCATCTGGGTTCTTAAAAGCTTGCAAGTGGCCATCTATGATGTATCAATTGATCCCAACCACCTGGAGTAAAGGAGAATGAAGAAAACCAAAGACACAAGGAAAGTATTAGACCAAGAGACAGAAAGGGCCACATAAACCAGAGACTTCATCGCCCTGAGACCAGAAGAACTAGATGGTGTCTGGTTACCACCAATGACCACGCTGATAGGGAACACATCAGAGAGTCCCTGATGGAGGAGGAGAAAGGTGGGGTGCAGCACTCAAGTTCTAGTAAGAAGATCAGACTTAAAGGTCTGAATGAGACTGGAGGAACCCCAGAAAGCATGGCTCCTGGATTCTCTATCAGCCCAGAAATAAAACAATTCCCGAGGCCAACTCTTCAGATGGGGATTGGACTTAATTGTGGGACATAAAGTGATACTCGTGAGGAGTGTGCCTCTTAGCTCAAGTAGAAACAAGAGACTAAACAGGCAGCTTCTGTCTGGAGGTGAGATGGAAAGGCAGAGAGGGTTAGGAGCTGGTTGAATGGCCATGGGGAATCAGGGGTGGAAAGGAGGAGTGTTCTCTCACAGTATGGGGAGACCAATTAGGGTCACATAACAATGTATGTATAAATTCTTGTATGGGAGACTAATTTGAAATGTACACTTCACTTGAACTACAATAATAAACTAATTAATTAATTAAAAAAAGAAAGAAAAATTGCCGATGTGTAAGAAAGCACCTGTCATGGATGGAATTGTGTCCCCCAAAAACTGTGTGTAGCAACTTGGCTAGGTCATGATTCCTAGTATTGTATGATTGTGTTATCTGATGTGATTTCCTTATGTGTTATAAACTCTACCACTATGATGAGATTATATGTGATCTCCTCATGTGTTATAAATTCTATCACTGTGATGAGGTTATACTGATGAGGTTGACAAGATCAGTGTCTTAATGCAATCTCTTTTGAGATATAAAAGAGAGAAGCAAGTAGAGACACACGGGAACCTCATACCACCAAGAAAGCAGTGCTGGGAGCAGAGCACGTCCTTTGGACCTGAGGTTCCAGAGAAGCTCCCAGACCAAAGGAAGACTGATAACATGGACTTTCCTCCAGAGCTGATGCCCTGAATTTGGACTTGTAGCCTACTGGACTGTGAGAGAATAAATTTCTCTTTGCAAAGTCATCCACTTGTGGTATTTCTGTTGGAGCAGCACTAGATGACTGAGACAGCACCCTAGGGGTGAATCTCCTGCTATGCTTTCCTGATTTCCCATTCTATCCAATTAACTGTTGCCAAGAACCTAGCTTTTTATACGGTTAATACCACCAGCTTTTTGTTCCTAGTCCAATAGGAATTTACTGTCTCTCATGCTGCAGCTGAGAGTTTTTCCAGATTCTGGAGATACCCTATTTTTGAAATCTTAACACTCCATCCAGAGCATTCTCTGTACTGTGATCCAAATCCCAGTCTAGACTGAAAATCTGCTCTCCCCATGTATCTCTTTCTTTAGCGCAGTCAATAAACTCCCAGAAGTCTGTACAGGTATTTTCTAATTCAACCTGAATTTCTTTACACCAATCAATTTCCATATACTACACACATAAGACAGACAGATAGACAGACAGAGCAAGCCAGAGAGGGACAGGGGAATGAAGATTATCTTAGTTAGACCCAGCCCCTACTTCAATCTTCCAGATACCCTCTATTCCCAAAACCAGATGGAGGGACTTCTAACCTCACTCTCTCAATCGAGTGCCGATCGGAGAATTTCATTTCCACTCCTCAGAGCCAGGCCAGGCTGGAGGGGTTTCAATCTCTCAATCTGAATAGATAGAGATGTCTATGCCAACCTCCCAGATTCAGGTTGCACCAGTCAGAAACAGACAACCCGGGAAAAGCACGCACGCACACACGCAACAAAAAATAGAAAATTCTATGCCTTTCTTTCGAGCCAAATTGAAAGTAAACTCCCGGAGTTGGGACTTACGAAGCCCAAGGGGCACTGAGCAAAAAGAGTTCAGATGGCCACAAGCCAGTCCAAGAAAAGCCTCTCCACTCTGATGGTTGACTTTGGGGGACCTCAAATAGGGTCCCATCTGGGTTGCCAGGAAATTTGTTACCAAGCGCCATGGGTTCACTGCTTGTACTCTCGTTAAGAATAACTAAAAGTCAAGCGGATTTAAAGCAAGGCATAGTTCATTACTCGTGGAGAGTAAGGAGAGGAGGGGGGATCCTCCTCAAAAGCAGTCTCTCCCCGAACTAAGGGCTGGGGTTGCAGTTTTATACCACGTGGGAAAGGGGAAGTCATACATATCCATTAACTTCATATATATTCAAAAAAGGGGTTGGGGTAGAATTCTGGCACGGAAGTGGCTGACAGACTTCTTCTGAAATGGGCTCTGTCACCCCTCGATGACGTATGTCTGGTGATTTTGGTTCCTAGGCAATACTTATGGAATGAGGCCATCTGACAGTCAACCTGGTCTCTTAGTACGCATGCCCAGGATTCTACTTCTAATTGGCTGATCTGAAAGACAGCTACAAACGGACAGATTGAGGAAGCAAACAGTATTTGCACCATTCTTTTTCTAGAAAAAAATTTTAACCGACATAACTTGTTGTTTAAGTCCTTTTCTGTCCCTAGCTGGTCTCAAACTGAGGCACTTGACTAAAGTAAAATGGCTGCTTTAGAGTTGGTGGCCCTACTCCATCTTGCCTTTCTTTTAATATGGATAAACCTCTGACTTATTCTTTAAAGCCCGTGACAAAGTGTAAACTAAGGAAAGTTTTCTCCTTTTCTCTGTGGTTAAGCTGAGAGAATAATAATAAACTGTTTCAAAGGAGACCCTTCCTGAAACAATATCTCAGGAAGAAGACCTTGATGCTGACTCTCATCTGCTGACAAGAAAAATTTCACTTGAGTAAGCTGTTTCTAAGAGAGAAATGTCCTGTAACCTTCCCTCTCCTAGCCCCACTTCCAGTAACCTGCTTTATAGTAATCTAAGTCTGTAATGTCCAAACAAAATAGTACAGCTCAAGTCCTTTGTTCTCACCCTTTGCCATTTTGGAAATGTTTGTCCTCTTGGTAAAATTAGACATTTTCTCTAGTCCAGACTGTTAGCAAACTACAATAAATCTCCTTGCTTTACTTTAACAGAGTAAGCATTTATTACTCTTATACAGTTGCCATCGAGTTGGATCTGACTTACGGTGACCTTATGTAAAACAGAATGAAACGTTGCCCAGTCCTACACTATTGACATGATGGTTGGTATGTTTGAATCCATTGTTATGGCCATTGTGTCAATTCATTTCATTGAGGGTTTCCCTCATTTTCACTGACCCTCTACTTTACCAAACATGATGTCCTTTTCTAGTGATTGGTCTTTCCTGATGACGTGTTTAAAGTAAGCAAGACAAAGTCTCATCATCTTTACTTCTAAGGAACATTCTGGTTGTACTTCTTCTAAGACCTATTTGTTCATTCTTCTGGCAGTCCACAATATACTCAATATTCTCCGACAACACCTCAGTTCAAATGCGTCAGTTCTGTCTTTCTTTTTCATTGTCCAGCTTTCACATGCATATGAGGCAAGTGAAAAGACCACGACTTCGGTCAGGCACACCTTAGTCATCAAAGTGACATCTTGCTTTTTAACACTTTGAAGAGATCTTTTGCAGCAGTTTGCCCAATGCAATATGTCGTTTGATTTCTTGACTGCTGCTTCCATGGGCATTGACTGTGGATCCAAGTAAAATGAAATCCTTGACAACTTCAATCTTTTCTCCATTTATCACGCTGCTTCTTATTGGTCCAGTTGTGAAGATTTCTGTTTTCTTTATGTTGAGGTGTAATGCATGCTGAAGGCTGTAGTCTTTGACCTTTATCAGTAAATCCTTCAAGTCATCTTCATTTTTGGCAAGCAAGGTTGTGTCATCTGCATATTGCAGGTTGTTAGTGAGTCTTTCTTTAATCTTGATGCTGCAGCATTCTCCCTCATATAGTCCAGCTTCTTGGATTATCTGTTCAGCATACAGGTTGAATAAGTAAGGTAAAAGGATAAAACCCGGACTCACACCTTTTCCAATTTTAAACCAATTCAATCAGTAAACCTGTATAAATTTAGGAAGAACATCCACAAGTGGAATAAAAATGTAAGCTTGGATTATACTGTTAAAACAAAAATTGTATTAAGCCAATAATAGAAATTGATTGAAGTTTATTGAATATATGATTTGTAAATCCGGATAACATTTCAACTAGAGTGTCAGAAATGTTCTGAACATGAGAAGAACTTCCAAAATTCTTATACCAAATCTCACTGGCATTGCTGTGGAAAAAAGGGTGGGAACAGAACTGATAAATTTGTTGTCAGGAAGGATTATCATACAGCATTGTCTTGAAGAACAATTAAAATAATTACTGATTTACCCTAAATATAGCTCCCAGTCTGACCTTTGGGGTCTATTTCCCAAAAGTGACTGAATTCTCATAAAGAGCACAATACCCAAAGCAAAATACGATCTTAGACTAACTTATCTGGACTATTGTTTGACTTGAAGTTGGCTTTTAGGAACCAGTTTTTTCAAGGCTCAAAGTTCAAAAGAACACTTAAGGGTAATGGCCTGTGTGGATTACCCCAGCTTCCATGAAAGCAAGAAATCTGGATTCCAGGAGAATTGAAACTCTTTTTTCAATACTAAATAGTCAGAGAAGACATAGCTGTTATTATGAAACCAAAAATAATAAACGAGTTTTAAAATATTAAAGTAATGTCATTTGCTGAAGATTTACCTAAATGATGTGAACGTGAATTCTTAAAATATTTTTGTGTTAGTTTCTGCAAGAATACTTTTTTCTTTTTTTTTTTTTTTTCACATTTAAAGTATTAGAAGTTCAATTTCCTTAACAGCTGGGAATTTTAGGAATATTCAATTTATATAAGCATCTGTTAGCACTAAGCCAATCATAATAGAGCTTCTTTAAGAGATTTTTATCTTCTAATTTGGTAATGCCTTCCAGAGGTAGGAAAATATTACATACTCACATTTGAGAATTAAAGGCCTTTCTGAATTACAGACACATCAACATGCAGACACACATAGATAAAAACTTATCACTCCAAAAGTTCCAATTATAAAGTTACAGCCCTGGGTCAAGAGTAAACACAGAATTACAAAATTCACTGGTTCATATCAAAGAGCTGTTCTCTTCCCAGTACGTATGAACTCTTAATTGATTTGAGCTCAAAATAGACAAATAGATAAACAGAGAAGACTAATAAACGAGATTCTCGGCCATCTTTCACCCAGCAAAGACAAGATCTCTATAAACCATCAATCTGTTTACAGAGATCACTAAATAGACCATGAAACCGAAAGAAATCAGCACCAGAAATCAAGCCATCACACAAAGCAATCAAATTCAAACCCTTACTGTGCTACCTACTGATAACAGTCCATAGCACAGGACCAGGAGTCAAGCTCACCATTGGTAACCAGATCACCAGTCAGGGACAGAGTGCAAAGTCTCTGAGACACCTCCTTACCTAGGTGGAGAAAATGGGGATCCGAAGGCAGGACCCAGTCCCAAGTTGAGACACCAAAACTGTCAAAGACAAGGTGCACCAGACAATTAAGGAGATGATTTTATTCAGGTCATTGCAGCAGGGAGAACGTTCATTAATGAAGCCCATCTCAAAGAGGGGGAAGGGGCCTGGGGTTTTTTAGAGGCAGGTGAACAAGTGAGTCATGGGGAAGAAGGGGAAGGTGGACAGTCTTTTCCCTGATCATAAAGGGTGGGGAATTTCTCAATCTTCACTGCCTTCCAGGAGCACATGCCTCAGAAAAAGTTCAGTGTCGCCAACATGTATTAAAAAAAGGGAGCTTTAGTCATGTTTTCATCACTGATTTATAATTTTGCCCACTTCTTTGGAGTTGATTCTGTCATTTCGTGAGTCAGAATACTTTGTGATATGTTAGTTTCATCTTTTTCAACATCTTTAAATGCAGATGGTGCATTTTTATTAAGTCAAAAACCTATCTTTAAGTATAAGAAAAATATTATAGGTACATTTTTGTTTTATTTTAGAATGAAATATTGTTAAATTCTAAAGCAGTAAAAATTTTAGATAAAATTTTAAATTTAGAAGTTTTTATTAAAAATCTTAAATACTATTGAAAACAAACCAACAAGTGCTTACTTCTTGTTATTTCTACTGAGAATCAAGGAAAACTTCAGGATTTCACGATAACAGCTAATTGGATGGTGACAAGGTTACCTATAGCAGGTACACCCACAGATACCTAGTTAAGAGCATACTACAAATACTGAGACAAACGAATTGTTGAAAAAGTCACACATTTACACAATAAATCTACTACCTTAGAAAATTCTAGAAAACACACCAGCACAGATTGCATCAGGGACCCCTGTAGTGGGAAGGCAAGGGCTTTGCTAGCATCTGCTGAAACACCCTCACACTCACCTGGGCTCGTTGAGGGGATCAGGCAGGAGAAGCTTCTTTTACCTGGCCTGGTCACTCTTTCTTTTTTCTAATTGTTGTAAAAATATATATATAACACAGCATTTTCCAGACTCAACATTTTTTACAAGTACCATTCAGTAACACTAATCACATTAATCATGTTGTGCAACCATCACCAGTATCAGTTACCAGGTTTCCCATCTCCATAAACAAAAACTCAACACTTCCAAACAATGGCTCCCTCTTTCCCTTCCCCCTAACCTGGGGTAACCACTAATAAACTTTGGTCTCTATAAATTTTCATATTAACGGGATCATACAATATCTGCCCTTTTGCAACTAATTTCGCTCAGCATGTTTTCAAGGTTCATCCATGTTGTAGCATGTATCAGAATTTCTTTTCTCTTTATGGCTGAGTAATACTCTGTTGTACGTATGTACCACATTTTGTTTACGCGTTCATCTGTTGAATGGACTTGCACTGCCACAAAGGCCTGTGCTTAACAATCTCGAAGTTAACCAGAAAATCCAATGCAATTAAGGCAGAGCCCTGGGGGCTGGGAAACGGGGATGCAAAGAAATAAGACTTGAGATCATAAATACGTAAGCAGTTAGGTAGTGTTTTAAAAAATAAAAAAGGAAACCTCTCAAGGCATGGAGGATGTCACAAGGCAGTGCACCAGGGCCTCTGCGCTGTGTGGAACTTGAAAAGATTGGCACAGAGCAAGGAAGGGAGTGGGGAGGAGGAGCAAAAAGAGAGAAAAGGAAGGGTTAGGGAATGGGAGGCCCTCAGCCCAGGAGAGAGCTTGGCCTTAGTAGTCACAGAGGAGGGGGTGACGGAGCTGCTGCAGGGCACAGGAGGGCCCACAGCGTAGCAGGCTGAGGCCCAGGATGGAGAGTCCAGAGGCCAGGCAGGGAGTTTGGATTTTAATCTTTAGGAAGTGAGGGCCATTGAAGGATATTAGGCAAGCATGACAGGAGGAGCTTTGGATTGTATGAAGATAAAATTGGTGCCAGCAGACTTTCCTTGATGAAGGAAGGGCCAACAGGGCTGGTGACTAAATCCAGCTACGCAGGAAGGAACCTGAGAATTGAGTGGCATTAGGGGAAAATGAAGTCTCTCAGGTTTGGGAGAGGATTTGGTGAGTGGAGTAGTGCTTCTGTAAGTCAAGTTGAAAGTCCTCAGAAAAACAAGAAACTTACTTTGACTGTTTTCCCCTTGGAGGGGTGGGAGCTGGGGTCTGCTTAACATTGTGCTGACTATATCTGGGACTGGGACGATGTTATCTGGCTATAGTGGGACAGGAGGATGTGGGCATCAAAGGAGACCCTTAGACACCTCTGTCTCCAGTGCTGTGCAACAAACCAGCATAGAGTTTTGAGTACAGCTCCGGTCATGGGGTCCTCAGCACCCTGCTGCTTGTGGGCATGTGACCAGCACCTTATCCAAGACAGACAATGGGTTTTTTGGCAGGATTTGTGGATTTGGGACCTTAGACAGCTGAAGTCAGCGCCTGTCTGGTGACTGATATGGTGAAACCTCAAAGGAGCTGTCAGCAGCCACTCTCTCCACCATGTGGAGTGAGGCCATCTGCTCTCACAGAGAAGAACACAGAATTTGAGAACAAGGATTTAATTTACTATTTTTTAAATATTTTTTTGAAATTTTGGTGAAAGCTTACACAGCAAATTAGATTCCCATTTAACAATTTCTATACATATCATTGCTGATGTCAGATGGATCCTGGCTGAAAGCAGAGAATACCATAAAAATGCTTACCTGTGTTTTATTCGACTGGGTGGATCGTAACAAACTTATGAAGAACATTTCAAACAATGGGAATTCCAGAACACTTAATTGTGCTTAAATGAGGAAGCTGTACATACATCAAGAGGCAGTCGTTCGAACAGAACAAGGAGATACTGCATAGTTTAAAGTCAGAAAAGGTGTGTGTCCGGGTTGTATCCTTTCACCATACTTATTCAGTCTGTATGCTGAGCAAATAATCCAAGAAGCTGGACTATCTGAAGAAGAACAAGGCGTCAGGATTGGAGGAAGACTCGTTAACAATCTATGTTATGCGATTGACACAACATTGCTTGCTGAAAGTGAAGAGGACTTGAAGCACTTACTGATGAAGATCAAAGACTACAGCATTCAGTGTGGATTACACCTCAATATAAGGAAAACAAAAATCCTCACAACTGGACCAATAAGCAACAGCGTGATAAATGGAGAAAAGATTGAAGTTGTCAAGGATTTCATTTTACTTGGATCCACAATCAATGCCCAGGGAAGCAGCAGTCAAGAAATCAAAAGACACATTGCATTGGGCAAATCTGCTGCAAAAGACCTCTTTAAAGTGTTAAAAAGCAAATATGTCACCTTGAAGAGTAAGGTGCGCCTGCCCCAAGCCATGGTGTTTTCAATAGCCTCATATGCACGTGAAAGCTGGATGCTGATTAAGGAAGACGGAAGAATTGTTGGCAAAGAATATTGAATATACCATGGACTGCCAAAAGAACAAACAAATTTGTCTTGGAAGAAGTACAACCAGAAGGCTCCTTAGAAGCAAGGATGGTGAGACTACGTCTCACATACTTTGGACATATTATCAGGAGGCATCAGTCCCTGGAGAAGGACATCATGCTTGGTAAAATAGAGGGTCAGTGAAAAAGAGGAAGAATTTCAATGAGATGGATTGACACCGTGATTGCAACAATGGGCTCAAGCATAACAATGATTGTGAGGAGGGTGCGGAACGGGCAGTGTTTCGTTCTGTTGTACATAAGGTCGCTGTGAGTTAGAACTGACTCGACGGCACCTAACAACAACAACATACATATTGTTCAGTGACGTCAGTTACATTTTCCACATTATGTCAACATTCTTAATATTTCTGTTCTGGTTCCACATGCATTAATCCAGCTTCCCTGACCCCCTGAACGTTTCATCTTTGCTTTAGGGTAAATGTTGACCATTTGGTCTAATACAGATTTTTTTTTTTAAAGTAGCACAGTACTCACAGGAGATGTTGTTTATTTTATGAGTCAGTCTGTTATTTGCCTGAAAGCTATCCTCTGGGAGTAGTTTCAGTTTAAAGGGTATCTCACGGCAATATTCTTGGCGGTTCCATGCTTTTCCTCTCTTGAGATCTTCACCAGCTCAGTTCCAAAATATGGGGCTGCCATGCACAAAGGGCAGAAAAATGAGGCCTGAGGGGGCTGAGGGGGTAGGGTCACCACTCAGATGGACTAGGAGAATAAAAAACAAAACCTGTTGCCATTGAGACTATTCCGACTCACAGCGACCCTATAAGACAGAGTAGAACAGCCCCATAGGATTTCCAAGGAGCACCTGGTGGACTCAAACTGCGGACCTTTTGGTTAGCAGCCATAGCTCTTAACCACTATGCCACCAGGGTTTTCCCACTAGGAGAATGGAGCCGCCTAAAACCAGGGGAGCAGAATTGCCATCCCAGTGGGCCTGGAAGGTGGAGCTGAAGCCCAGGGCCAAGGGCCATCCGCTCAGAATCCAGAGAGCATGGCCAACACCGCGGAATGGCTGGTAGGTTCAAATTGCTGACCTTTCAGTTAACAGCGGAGCACTTTAGCCAAAACACCACCGGGCTCCTTAGTGTAATGGAACTCAACTGATTTTTTTTTTTAATACAGAAATAGTCTTTATTTTTATTTTATTATTTTTCAATGTTTCAATTTTTTTCTTCCATACTGGCATATTTTTATAATAATATAATTGCTATTACCATCTTCTTTGCATGGATAAAGGTATTTATATTTTATTTTATTACATAATACAACAGTGTAATGACATAATGGCAAAATAAACTACAAACTTAGGAAAAAACAAAAGGATTTTCTCGACAATAAAGTAATTTTTTTTATACTTAAAAAAAAATTTTATTGTACTTTAAGTGAAAGTTTACAATTCAAGTCAGTCTCTCCTACAAAAATTTATGCATACATGGTTATGGGACCCTAATTGCTCTCTCTATACTGTGACAGCGCATTCCTCCTTTCCACCCCTGATTTCCCGTGTCCATTCAACCAACTCCTGACCCTCTCTGCCTTCTCATCTTATCCCCAGACAGGAGCTGCCAATTTAGTTTCATGTATCTACTTGAGCATACTCTTCACGAGTACTATTTTATGTCCCATAGTCGAGTCTAACCTTTGAAGAGTTGGCCTCGGGATTGGTTTTAGTGCTGAGTTGATAGACAGTCTGGGGGCCATGCTTTCTGGGGTTCTTCCAGTCTCATTCAGACCATTAAGTCTGGTCTTTTTACTAGAATTTGAGTTCTGCACCCC
>NW_004444115.1:1475431-1540682 GCF_000243295.1 Trichechus manatus latirostris
GAGCCCTGTCATTGGGTGCGTAGATGTTTATTATGGTTATGTCTTCATGATGTATCGTCCCCTTAATCATTATATAGTGTCCTTCTTTGTCTTCCTTGTCTTTGTTAAGCTTCTTTCTGGATGTTCTGTCCTTCACCAAAAATGCTGTGTTGAAGCGTCCTACTATTATTGTGGAGCTGTCTATCTCTCTTTTCAATGCTGTTAGAGTTTGTTTTATGTGTTCTGGAGCGCTGTCATTGAGTGTGTAAATATTTATTATAGTTATGTCCTACTGGTTTATTGACCCTTTAATCATTATATAGTGTCTTTCTTTAACCTTTATGGTGGATTTTACTTTAAAATCTATTTTGTCAGAGATTAATATTGCCACTCCTGCTCTTTTTTGAGTGTTGTTTGCTTGATATATTTTTTTCCCATCCTTTGAATTTTAGTTTGTTTGTGTCTTTAAGGTGTTTCTCTTGTAGGCAGCATATAGACGACTGTGTATTTTTATCCATTCTGTCACTCTCTGTCTCTTTATTGGTGCATTTAGTCCATTTAATTTGAGTGTAATTATTGATAGGTATGAGTTTAGTGCTCTCATTTTGATGTCTTTTTTTGTGTGTTGTTGACAGTTACTTTGTTCCACTTAATTTTCTGTACTGAGTCATTTTTCGTTATGTATTTTCTTTTCATCTTTTTCATTGTTGTTGATTTTGTATTTGCTGAGTGTTTATATTTTTCTTGTTTTTTTGTTTGGATGTGTAGGATTGTTAGTTTCCTTTGTGGTTACCTTAATGTTTATCCCTATCTTTCTACGTTTAAACCAGTCTTTTATTTCTTTATATTGCCTTGACTTCCTCTCTATATGAAAAATCTGTCTACATTTTTTAAGTCCCTCTTTTTTTGTTTTAATGTTGTCATCTTTTACATACTGACACCTCTGTTTCCCTATTTTCAGTGTTTTAGCTTTGATTTATTTTTGTGACTTCCCTATCTGGGTTGATATCTGGTTGCTCTGTCCTGTGTTCTAGTCTAAAGTTGTTATCTGATGTTATTGATTTTCTAACCTGAGGAGTCCCTTTAATATTTCTTGTAATTTTGGTTTGGTTTTTGCAAATTCCATAAACTTCTGTTTATCTGGAAATGACCTAGTTTTGCCATCATATTTGAGAGACAATTTTTCTGGATACATAACTCTTGGCTGGCAATTTTTTTCCTTCAAGGCTTTATATATATCATCCCCTTGCCTTCTTGCGTGCATGGGTTCTGCTGAGTAGTCTGAACTTATTCTTATTGACTCTCCTTTGCAGAAGACTTTTCATTTATCCCTAGCCACTCTTAAAATTCTCTTTTTATCTTTGGCAATTTTGATTATAATATGTCTTGGTGACCTTCTTTTGGGATCTACCTTATATGGGGTTCCATGAGCATCTTGGATAGATATCTTCTCATCTTTCATGATATCAGGGAAGTTTTCTGCCAACAAATCTTCAACAATTCTCTCTGTATTTTGTTATCCCACCCCACCCCAACCCCCCAGCCCCGTACTCCAATCACTCGTAGGTTATTCCTTTTGATAGAGTCCCACATAATTCTTAGGGTTTCTTCAGTTTTTTAATCCTTTTATCTAATTTTTCGTCAAATAAGTTGGTGTCAAGTGCTTTATCTTCAGTCTCACTAATTCTGACTTCCATTGCCTCAATTCTGCTCCTATGACTTTATATTGGGTTGTCTAATTCTGAAATTTTATTGTTAATCTTTTGGATTTCTGATTGCTGTTTCTCTATGGATTCTTACAGCCTGTTAAATTTGTCATTATGCTCTTCTCTAACCTTCTTAAGTTCCTCTATTGCTTGGCCTGTGTTTTGCCTCATTTGGGTCCAGATCTCTTGAAGAGTTCTGTACATTAATCTTTTGTATTCTGCCTCTGGTAATTCTAAGAAATTATCTTCCTCTGGAAAATTTCTTGATTATTTATTTTGGGAGCATGCTGAAGCCATCATGGTCTGCCTCTTTATGTGACTTGATATTGACTGTTGTCTCCGAGCCAACAATTAGTTATTATATTTATTTATGTTTGCTTACTGTGTCCTAGCTTCTTGTTTTGTTTTGTTTTGATATGCCCAAATAGGCTGCTTGTGTGAGCTAGCCCGATAGTTGGCACCCATGAAGCTCCAGCATCCAGCCTCCAGGTCACCAGATCTGCCACTAAGTATGTGAGCCCATGAGTCTGCCCACTCCTCCTGTATGGATTCAGCTTAGGTGTCTAGGTAGCCGGCCACCAAGTGTGTGGAGCAGACTCTCACCTACAGTCCTAGACAGGCACGGGTGATTGGTTTAGGCACAGGCATCTGGCTGCAGTAGGGGGTCATGCACTGAGCAAGGCAGGGCACCAACAGCTACCCCCGAGCGTCTTAGAGGAAAGCGTGTCCCTGTTCCCTAGAGCACATAGGTGGGTAGGTTTCGCAGCCAGACTATGAGCACCCAATGCTGTTGGCAGTAAGGACTGGGGGGGCACCACTTATACTTGGGCCCCTGTCACATGTGGCTAGGTGGTGTGGGTGGAGCCACCAGTCCTCAGGCCCCTGATGTGGGTAGGTGAAGACCCTGCTTAATGGTCAGAGCCACGTCAAATGTCACGAACCTGCCACTTCACAGCTGAAACAGCTGAAGTTAGAAGTCAGGTATATACGCTGTTGTCCTGTGGTAATGAGGGCCTATGCTGTTGAAATGGGCCCACACAAGTTCCTGCAGAGGTAAAGGCACTCAAAGTCCATGGACCACTTATGCCTGTGCCTAGGCAAAGGAGCTGTGCCTACCCTGAGTTCCTGGCTTAGGCAAGCTGGCAGATTATTTTTTCCCATTTGTTAATTTGTTCCCACTTCAAGGCTGCGAGAATGGCTCAGGGTGCGTGAAGGATCCTACTTCTGGCCCAGGGGACTTGGCAACCGCTGAAGTCATCCCAGACTCACTGCAGAGCAGGGAGCGGGGAGGTAGATAGGAGAGAGGTTTTTCCCAAAGAGGGGTGTTTTTGATCCACACAGTAGGCCAGACACAAGTACTTATCTTTTGCCAATCGAGGGCTGCTTCTCACTGGCTCTGGATGGCCGAGTAGAGTCTCCACCGCTGGATCTCTCCCAATGTGGAAAATACCTCCCAAGCTCTGCTGCTTGCCTCACCATGCACCACGAGCTGATCCAACCTAAAGGGCTTCATCTCCCACCGGGTCAGGTCTGGCAACTCCTCGCTGCTTCTGAATTGTCTCTCCCTTCCGCTGCCACTCAGTCTGATTCCTCAACTTTGCCTTTGATGTGCGGGGTTCCTAGACTGTCATATATAATCAATTCACTTGTTTTTTCTGATCTTTGTTGTAACAGGGACCACCAGAATTATCTGACTACTCTGCCTTCTTGGCCTCGCTTCTATACATTTTGTTTTAATTGTGCTTTAGGTAAAAGTTTACAGCTCAAGTTAATTTCTCATACAAAAAATTTATCCACATATTGTTTTGTGACATTAATCGCAATCCCACAATGTGACAGCACACTCCCCCTTTCCACTCCAGGTTCCCGGTGTCCATTCAACCAGTTCCTGTTCCTTCCTGCCTTCTCATCCTGCCTCCGGTCAGGAGCCATCCATCTGGTCTCATGCATCTGATTGAATTAAGAAGCACACTCCTCACTTGTATTATTTTTTGTTTTATACTCCTGTTTAATCTTTGTCTGAAGTGTGGGCTTCAGGAATGGTTTCAGTTCTGGGTTATTAGAGCATCCAGGGGCCATAGTTTCAGGGTTCAATTATTTTTTTAAACAATATCTTTTATTGTGTTTTAGGTGAAAGTTTACACAGCAAATTAGATTCCCGTGTCACAACTTTTTTTTAATTGTGCTTCAGGTAAAAGTTTACAGCTCAACCCTTTCGGGAGCAAGAGAGAATGAAGAGAACAGGATACAAGGAAAAGATAAGTCCAAAGGACTAATGAACCAAGCTACCAAGGCCTTCACCAGACTGAGTCCAGTACAGCTAGATGGTGCCCAGCTACCACCACTGACTGCTCTGACTAGGTTCACAACAGAGGGTTCTGGACAGAGCTGGAAAAGGATGTAGAACAAAATTCTAACACACACAAAAAAAGACCAGATTTACTGGCCTGAAAGAGACTAGAGAAACCCCGAGAGTATGGCCCCCAGACACCCTTTTAGCTCAGTGGTGAAGTCACTTCTGAGGTTCACCATTCAGCCAGGGATTGGACAGCCCCATAAAACAAAACGAGACTAATGAGACACAGCCATCTAGGGACAAGGACTAGAAGGCAGAAGGGGACAGGAAAGCTGGTGATAGGGAACCCAAGGTTGAGTAAGGACAGTGTTGACATGTAGTGGGGTTGTTAACCATTGTCATAAGGCAATATGTGTACTAACTGCTTAATGAGAAACTATTTTGTTCTGTAAACCTTCATCTAAAGTGAGAATAGCAGCACAACTGGAAGAATGTAATTGATGTCACTGAATTGTGCATGTAGAAATTTTTGAAATGGTGTATCTTTGGCTATGTATATTTTCACAAAAAAAAAAAAAAAAAAGGTCGAGAAGGAAGAGTGTTGACATATCGTGGGGTTGTTAACCAATGTCGTAAAGCAATATGTGTACTGACTGTTTAATGAGAAACTATTTGTTCTGTAAACCTTCACCTAAAGTACAATAAAAAAAAAGTTTACAGCTCAAGTTAATTTCTCATATAAAAATTTATACACATATTTTTATGTGACTCTGGTTGCAATCCCTATAACACACTCCCCTTTTCCTCCCCAGATTTCTTGTGTCCATTCAATCAGTTCCTGTCCCTTTCTGCCTTCTCATCCTGTCTCTGGACAGGAGTTGCCCTTTCGGTCTCCTATATCTGCTTGAACTAAGAAGCACACTCTTCACAAGTATTATTTTATGTTGTATAGTCCAGTCTAATCTTTGTCTGAAGAGTGGGCTTTGGGAATGGTTTTAGTTCTGGGTTAACAGGGTGTCTGGGAGCTATGGTTTCAGGGGTTCCTCCAGTCTCAGATCATTAAGTATGGTCCCCTTTAACAATTTTTATACAAATTGTTCCATGCTATTGGTTATAGTTACAATGTGTCAACATTCTCATTATTTCCATTCTATTTCCACTGATACAGCTTCCATTCCCCACCCTGCCTTCTCATCTTTGCTCTTGGGTAAATGTTGACCATTTGGTCTCATATAGTTAATACAACAGTTTTTCGTGTGTTGATCTTATACTCTGACACTTTGCTGACTCCTTTTATTACATCCAGTAGTTTTCTTGTGGATTCTTTGGAATTCTCTATGTATAGGATCATGCCATCTGCGAATACAAAGTTTTACTTCCTCCTTTCCAATTTGGGTACCATTTACTTCCCTTTCTTGCCTTAGTGCTCTAGCTAGGACTTTGAGTACAATTTTAAATAAAAGTGGTGATAGTGGGCCTCCTTGTCTCATTCCCATTGTCAGGGGAAGGCTCTCAGTCTTTCTCTATTGAGAATAATGTTGGCAGTTGGTTTTGCATATATTCCCTTAATTATGTTGAGGAATTTCCCTTCTATTCTTATTTTGCTGAGTTTTTATCAGGAAAGGGTGTTGGATTTTATCAAATGCCTTTTATGCATCAATTGAGGTGATCTTTTTTCTTGGTTTTAGTTATTCAGTGAATTACATTAATTGATTTTCTAATGCTGAACTACACTTGTATTCCTAGTATGAATCCCACCTGATCAAGATGTATGATTTTTTTTTTTTTGATATGCTATTGAATTCTGTTGGCTAGAATTTTGTTGAGAATTTTTGCATCTCTATTTATGAAGGATATTGGTCTGTAATTTTCTTTTTTTGTGGTGTCTTTACCTGGCTTTGGTATTAGGGTGATGCTAGCTTCATAGAATGAGTTGGAGAGTATTCCTTCCTTTTCTATGTTTTGGAAGAGTTTGAGTAAAATTGGTGTCAGTTCTTCTCTTAATGTTTGGTAAAATTCCCCATTGAAACTATCTGGGCCAGGGATCTTTTTTTTTTTTTTTTTAACAATGTCTGTCTTGGTCATCTAGTGCTGCTGTAACAGATATACCACAAGTGGATAGCTTTAACAAAGAGAAGTTTAGTTTCTCACAGTCCAGTAGGCTAGAAGTCCAAATTCAGGGCACCAGCTCCAGGGGAAGGTTGTCTCTCTCTGTGAGCTCTGGAGGAAGGTCCTTGTGATGCATCAGTCTTCCCTTGGTCTGGGTGCATCTCAGCGCAGGAACCTCAGGTTCAAAGGACGTGCTCTGCTCCCGGCACTGCTTTCTTGGGTGGTAAGAGGTCCCCATGTCTCTCTGCTCGCTTCTCTCTTTTATATCTAAAAGGGATTGGTTTAAGACACTATCTAATCTTGTAGATTTCATCAATATAACTGCCGCTAATCCATCTTATTACATCATAGTGATAGGATTTACCACACATAGAGAAATCACCTCAGACTACAAAATGGTAGACAATCATACAATACTGGGAATCATGACCTAGCCAAGTTGACAGATAATTCTGGAGGACAAAATTCAATCCATGACAAGGTCTTCAATCTCTTCTTTTGTTATGAGGCTGTTTAGATTTTCTACCTATACTTGTGTTAGTTTAAGTAGGTAATGTGTTTCTAGAAATTTGTCCATTTCTTCAAGGTTTTCAAATTTGCTCGAATACAATTTTTCATTGTATTCTGTTATGATTTTATCTCAGTTGGATCTGTTGTAATGTCTCCAGTTTCAATCCTTGTTTTGGTTATGTGCATCTTCTCATTTTTTTCCTTTGTCAGTTTGGCCAGTGGTTTATCTATTTTATTGGTCCTTTCAAAGAACCAACTTCTAGTTTTGTTGATAGTTTTTCTGTTTTTTATTTCATCTTTTTCTGCTCTAATCATTATTGCCTTTCTCCTGGTGGCCTTAGTCTTCTTTTGCTCTTTCTGTTCTATTTGCTTGAGTTGTGAGGTTTTAAGTTATTGATTTTAACTTTTCTTTTTTAATGTATGCATTTAATTCTATAAACTTCCCTCTGAGCACAGCTCTTGCTGCATCCCATAGATTTCAGTATATTGTGTTTTCATTCTTATTTGATTCTAAGTGTTTTTTTAATTTCACTTTTGATTTCTTCTATGATCCAATAGTATTTTAGTAATGTGTTATTTGTTGTTGTTGTTGATGTTAGGTGCCATCGAGTCAGCTCCAACTCACAGTGACCCTATGCAGAACAGAATGAAACACTGCCTGGTCCTGCACCATCCTCACAATTGTTGCTGTGCTTGAGTCCATTGTTGCAGCCACTGTGTCAATCCATCTCGTCGAGAGTTTTCCTCTTTTTCACTGACCCTCTACTTTACCAAACAAAATGTTGCCCTTTCCATGATGGCAGTGGTCCAATGTAATGTGTTATTTACTTCCATGTATTTATTCTCCTTGTTCTTCCTATTACTGATTTCTAGTTTAATACCATTACGGTCAGAGGAAATGTTTTGTGTACTTTTAATCTTTTTAAATTTACTGAGGCTTGCTTTTTGGTCTAAGATATGGTCTATTCTGGAGAATGTTCTGTATGTGTTAAAGAAGAATGTGTATTGTTCTGTTGTCAGGTGGTGTGTTCTATGTATGTCTGGGAGGTCCAGTTGTTTGACTGTGTCATTTAGGTCTTCTGTATCTTTGTTGATTTTCTTTCTAGTTGTTCTGTCCATCGTCAAATGTGGTGTGTTAAAATCTCTTACTATTATTGTAAATCTATTACTCTCTTCAATTCTGTTAAAATCTGTTTTATAAATTTTAGAGCTCTGGCATTGGGTGCTGTCTTAGGCTGGGTTCTCTAGAGAAGCAAAACCAGTAAATTATATATATACATATATATAGAGAGAAATATTTATACCAAGGAAATAGCTCACGCAGTTTTTAGAGGATGTAACATCCCAAGTCCATGGGGCAGAAAAGAGGATTCTCCTGATTCACATAGCCGCAGGTGCTGGTGAACCCAGGATTGGTGGACTGGAGAGCAGGGCTCCTGCAGGCTGTGAAAATCGATGAATCTCAAGATCGGCAAGCAAGACCACAGGTAAGCTGCTAGCTCAAGTCCCAAGAACTGGAGGTCAGATGAAAGGAGCCAGCTGCAGGACCTAGAACAAGCAAAAGCCCTGGCAAGGTGAGCAGGAAGAGGTAGGTGGTTTAGGACAGAGAGATGAATGCTGGAGTGGGGGGTGCAGTGAGCCACCACAGGCCCCCCCGCCACCATTACCACAGTAGATCCCATCATAGGGGTGATCATGTATCAAATCTCAATAGGGAAGTGATCACAACATTATACAACTGCCAAAACACTGAGAATCATGGCCCAGCCAAGCTGACACACAGTTTTAACCATCACTGTCCACCCCTTGTAAACTTGGTGCCTGTACACATCTCCTTAAACCATACACAGTCTCTGAATAAAGACAATTATAAAGTCATACTTGGGCCTAACATGATACAACAAACATACATACAACTGAAAATACAATAGCCCTGTTTACATCTTATATTTTATAAGTGATAAGAACAAAAATATTTGATGCACACAAAGTGGAAATACTCATAACAACTACAGTCCTTGATTCTGCAACTGGTCACATGGTTTTAACTGGTATTTAGAATTACCTTCTTCCACAACCCATTCCGTATTCCCTTTGCCCTCAGCAAGCACCTCAGCTGGTCATGGTTCTTTGCCTGGTGGGGTGACCCAAACCTTCATTCCTGAAGGGTCTGGGCCATTAGTAGTCACGTCAGAATTGGGTTGCTGTAATTTTCAATTTACTTTAATCTCAGGGCATTATAGTACTAAGAGATGCCCTAAGGGATCTCCTGCATTCCAGATATACTCTCCTTTACCTCCATTATGTAATATCAATCCAATTTCCTCTTGGTAATCAATCACACCAGCCAGAATGGTAACTTCCTTCTTCGCCTGTTGATCCAGAGGCATAAGGGCCCAAAGTGGCCAGGTGGCATTCTTAAGCTTCTAGTTCAATGGAATCAGTGATGTGTCTCCAGGTGGGAGCATTCCTCCCTTTGGAACTAAGACCTCTAGACCTGCAAAGCATAAGGCCGTGGGGACAGGGAAGCAAAAATCTTGTGAGTGGGTTACTAGGAGTAATAGTGAGTGGTGCCACTCCCATTTCCACCCCTTGATTCTTGGACCCATGAATCCTGGCTATGGGAGATACAGCAACATATACGGGATGCTGGTTTAGAGCATATACAGCCTCCTGGAGAACATTGCCCCAACCATGCAAGATACTGCCACCTAGCTGGCACCATAATTGTGTCTTTAAGAGGCCATTCCATTCTCTATCAAGCCAGCTGCTTCAGGATGATGGGGAACATGGTAAGACCAGTGAATTCCATGAGCATGGGTCCACTTCTGCACTTCTTTTTCTGTGATGTGAGTCCCTTGATCCAAGACAATGCTGTGTGGGATACCATGATGGTGGATAAGGCATTCTGTAAGTCCATGGATGGTAGTTTTGGCAGAAGCATTGCATGTGGGGAAGGCAAATCCATATCCAGACTAATTGTCTATTCCACTAAGAACAAAATGCTGCCCTTTCCATGATGGAGGTGGTCCAATGTAATCAACTTGCCACCAGGTTGCTGGTTGATCACCTCGAGGGATGGTGCCATATCAGGTACTCAATGTTGATCTCTGCTGCTGGCAGATTGGCACTCGGTAGTGGCTGCAGCCAAGTCAGCCTTAGTGAGTGAAAGTCCATGTTGCAGGGCCCATGTGCAACCTCCATCCCTGCCACCATGGCCACTTTGTTCATGAGCCTATTGACCAATGATGGGAGTAGCTGGGGAAAGAGAATGAGTGGTTTCCACAGAACACGTCATCCTATCCATTTGATTGTTAAAATCATCCTCTGCTGAGGTCACCCTTTAGTTAGCATTCATATGAGACACAAATATCTTCACTTCTTTGGCCCATTCAGAGAGGTCTATTCACATACCTCTTCCCCATAAATCCTTGTCTCCAATCTTCCAATCATGTTCCTTCCAAGTCCCTGACCATCCAGCCAAACCATTGGCCACAGCCCATGAATCAGTATACAATTGTACATCTGGCCATTTCTCCTTCCAAGCAAAGTGAACAACCAGTTGCACTGCTCGAAGTCCTTCCCATTGGGGAGATTTCTCTTCACCATTGTCCTTCAGGGAGGTCCCAGAAAGGGCCTGTAGTGCTGCCACTGTCCACTTTCTAGTGGTACCTGCATATGTCACAGAACCGTCTGTAAACCAGGAATGAGTTTTCTCTTCCTCAGTTTACTGATCATAAGGAACTCCCCATGAGGCCATAGGAGCAGACTGGGATAGGGCAGATAATGTGACAGGAATGGAGATCATGGGCATTTGGGCCACTTCCTCATGCAACTTAGTTGTGCCTTCAGTTCCTGCTTGGGCCTGATCTTGTGTATACCACTTCCATTTAATGGTGGAGTGCTGCTGTGCACATCCGAATTTATGACTCTGTGGGTCAGACAACACCCAGTTCATGGTGGGTAGCTCAGGCTGCATGGTGACTTCGTGTCTCATGGTTAAGTGTTCAGTCTCTACTAATGCCTAGTACAAGCTGAAGGCTGTTTCTCAAAAGGAGAGTAGTTATCTACAGAGAATAGCAGGGCTTTGCTCCAAAATCCTAAGGGCCTGCACTGTGATTTACCAACAGAGGCCTGCCAAAGACTCCAAACAGCATCTCTATCTGCCACTGGCACTTCAAGCACCATTGGATCAGCTGGATCATATGGCCAAAGTGACACAGCGGCTTGACAGCAGGCTGAAACCTGTTTCAGAGCCTTCTTTTGTTCTGGCACCCACTCAAAACTAGCAGCTTTTCAAGTCACTTGATAAATAGGCTGGAGTAGCACACTCAGATGAGGAATATGCTGCCTCCAAAACCCAAAAAGGCTCACTAGGCATTGTGCCTCCTTTTCAGTTGTGTGAGGAGCCAGATGCAATAACTTATCCTTCCCTTTAGAAGGAATATCTCGACATGCCCCACACCACTGGACCCTTAGAAATTTCACTGAGGTGGAAGGTGCCTAAATTTTTGTGGGATTAATTTCCCAACCTCTAGCATGCAAATGTTTTACCAATAAGTCCACAGTCACCGACACTTCTTCCTTACTAGGTCCAATCAGCACAATGTCATCAATGTAATGGACCAGTGTGATGTCTTGTGGAAGGGAAAGGCGATCAAGGTCCCTGCGAACTAAATTATGACTTAGGGCTGGAGAGTTGATGTAGCCCTGAGGTAGGCAGATGATAGTGTATTGCTGGCCTTGCCAGCTAAAGGCAAACTGCTTCTGATGGTCCCTCAAAACAGGTATGGAGAAAAAGGCATTAGCCAGATCAATAGCTGCATACCAGGTACCAGGAGATGTATTAATTTGCTCAAGCAATGAGACTACATCTGGAACAGCAGCTGCAACTGGATTCACCACCTGGTTAAGTTTTCTATAATTCATTGTCATTCTCAAGATCCATTTGTTTTTTGCACAGGCCAAATAGACGAGTTGAATGGGATGTGGTGAGAATCACCACCCCTGTATCCCTCAAGTCCTTGATGGTGGCAGTAGTCTCTGCAACCCCTCCGGTAATGTGGTATTGCTTTTGGTTTACTATTTTCCTAGGTAGGGGCAGTTCTAATGGCTTCCACTTGGCTTTTCCTACCATAATCGCCCTTACTCCATTTGTCAGGGATCCAGTGAGGAGGTTCTGCCAGTTGCTGAGTATATCCATTCCAATTATGCGTTCTGGAACTGGGGAAATCACTACAGGATGGTTTCAGGTACCCACTGGACCTACTGTGAGACTGACATGAGCTAAGACTCCATTAATAACCTGACCTCCATATGCCTGTACTCTGACTGGTGGCCCAGAGTGGTGTTTTGGGTCTCCTGGAATTAGTGTCAGTTCAGAGCCAGTATCCAGTAATTCATGAAAAGTCTGATTATTTCCTTTTCTCCAATGAACAGTCACTCTCATAAAAGGCCATATATCCCTTTGGGGAAGGCTGGGAGAAAGATTAACAGTATAAGTTTTGGCAATGTACTGAAGTCCTTCCTCAAGGGGAGCTGGCCTCTCCTTCAATCATGGGGTTGTGGGTGTGTAAACTTGCTGAAATCTGGGAATTGATTGAGGGGCCGTGACTCTCTATTCTGGCAATTCAAGTTAGACTGCTGTTCACTTGACCTAGAAATCATCTGCTTGTACAGATCAAGTAAATATTTAGTAGATTTCCTATCTATTTCACTCCTAGGGATACCATGACTAAGTAGCCAATGCCATAAGTCCATACGAGTCAAACTATTCTGATTACTGCTTTGACTCTGCTGTCCATTACAGTAACCATGCCCACCTTGTCTTTGTTGATTGAGTGCCTCCAATTGGTCCCTACCACCACTGGGTCCAATCAGCCCCATTGTAGTTAGGTGTCTTAATTCAGTTAGGGCAGTTTCCACTGTCAAATCTGGCTTACATAAAATACTAATGACAGCAGTCTTCAAGGATGCTGTGGCTCCCTTTACAAATTTGTTCCTCACCGTTGTAAAAGGTGTGTCTTCTGGGCACTCCATGTGTGGGTCTGTGGGTCTAACCTGATAAATCCACTCTAGCATGCCAATTTCCCTAAGCCTTTGGATACTTTCTTATACACTATACCAAGGCAGGTCTGGTACTTCAGCTTCACTTAGTGTAGACCACCACACAATCTATGCTTCGGCAACCCAACCAAATAAACTATTAGATCCTCTTGTAACTTCTCAAGCTGAAATACTGAATGAACAATCTGTGCTTAGTGAGCCCATATCAATAAACTCAGACTTATCCATCTTTATGTTCCTTGCACCATTATCCTACACCTTTAATAGCCATTCCCACACATATTCCCCAGGTTTCTGTTTGTACATATTAGAAAAGTCAAGCAGTTCTTTCATAGTTAGCGTACCTCCTCCTGGGTTATACTTTGTACTTCACCTTTTGGGGCTCACTGGGACTTAAGTCTAGTTATAGGTATAGCAGCCAAAATCAGTGTGGAAATACTTTGAGAACATTCAGCAGTGTCTTCTAAAGTATCTGCCTCAGGTGATGTCCCAGGCAATGACTCAGACAAAGGCACTTTAGATGCAGCTATGTTAATCTCATCAGGTGGGAGTGCAGTGGCTAATGGTTCTGTTGGCAGGAGTGATTCAATGGAATTTAGAGGCTCAATGTCTTCAGCTCGCTGATTACCTGCCCATATGTCCCCATCCTAGGTTTCAGGATCCCAGTTCTTCCCAATCAATGCCCTCACTTTAACTTCAGACAGCTCTCGAGGTTGGCAGTTGAGTTAGCATTGGAATTTATTCACTCTTACAATAAGACTCTGGATTTGGTTTTTGGCAATATCAGCTCTGTTACTACAAAAAATAAGGCTTTCTTTCAAGGCACAAGTGGAAATTTTGAGGTCATTTATGCGGCACTTGAGCTTTGACTCTGAATCCCTGAGTCCATCTCTTTCATTCACCAGTTTGTCTAGCGAAAGTAGGACCAACCCACCAGCTTCCTTATACTCCTCATTATGAGAAAATTGTAGAAAAGTATCATCCATGCAATCACCCAGAGTCTCGTCTTTCACCAACACCTGATCTATTGTTAGTGATATTTTGCATGTTTGAATTGCCACCTCACACCATGGATTAGCAGTGCCCTGTTTACTACTAGAAGCAGAGTCATCAACATCTTTAAGACTAACCTAAGAAACAATTTAGAAAATTCATCCTGCCTTTTTTTTTTTTTTCTCTAGAGCCACTGTAAGTTCTAAATGTCTTAGGCTGGCTTCTCTAGAGAAGCAAAACCAATAAAGTGTAGAGACAGAGATTTGTATCAAGGAAATGGCTCACGCGGTTTTTAGAGGCTGTAACATTCCAAGGCTGTGGGGCAGGAAAGAGGATTCTCCTGATTCACGGAGCAGCAGGGCCTGGTGAACACAAGATTGGCAGGCCACAGAGCAGGGCTATAGTAGGCTGTGAAGATTGACGAATCTCAAGATCAGCAGGCAAGACCACAGGTAAGCTGCTAGCTCAAGTCCGAAGAACTGAAGGTCAGACGAACAGGAGCCAGCTTCAGGATCCAGAGCAAGCAAAAGCCTTGGCATGTTGAGCAGGAAGAACTAGGTGGCAGAGGGCAGAGAGATATAAGCTGGGGGGAGGGGACAGTGACCCACCGTAGGCCCTGCCCTTGCCAGTACCACAGCAGATCCCATCATGGGGGTGATCATGTAACAAATCTCAACAGGGAAGTGATCACAACATTATACAACTGCCAAAACACTGAGAATCATGGAATAGCCAAGTTGGCACACAATCTTAACCATCACAGGTGCATAAATATTTACAATTGTTATGTGTTTTTGGTGAATTGATCCTTTAATCAGTATATAGTGTCCTTTTCGGTCTCTTATAATGATTTTTGACTTGAAGTATATTTTGTCAGAGATTAATATTGCCCCTCCAGCTCTCTTTTGATCACTGTTTGCTTGGTGTATTTTTTTTCCATCCTTTGATTCCTAACCTGTTTATGTCTTTGTGTCTAAGTTGTGTCTCTTGTAGACAACATATCTATGGGTCATTTTTTAAAACCCATTCTTCCACTCTCTGCCTCTTGACTGGTGCATTTAATCCGTTTACATTCAGTGTGATAGTTGATAGATACGGATTTACTGCTGCCATTTTGTTAAACTTTTTTATGGTGTTGTTTCTTTATTCATCTTTCTGTGTTGAGTTCTTTTTGTATATGAATTTTCCTTTCATCTGTTTTTTTTTTGTGTGTGTGTGTTTACTGAGTCTTTTTTACTTTCTTCTTTGTTTTGGTGAGTATATTACTCTTCTTTGTGGTTACCCTAATGTTCACATTTAGCATCCTAAATTTAAAACAGTCTGTTATAGCTTGAGGAGACCTTGACTTCCTCTCCATTTGGAAATTCTATCACTACACTATCCATTCCCTTTTGCTTTGAAGTTGTCATTGTTTACATCTTTCTGTCTCTGGTTTCCTTTAATCATCAGTTTTGTAGGTTTATTTTACTTTTTTGAAGTCTTTAGCTGTCTTGGTATTTGGGTGATGCTCTCATGTGTTTTTATTTCAGATTGTTCTCTGATGTCATTGGCTTTCTATCTGAAGGACCCCCTTTAATATTTCTTGTAGGGCTAGTCTGGTGTTACAAATTCCCTTAATTTCTGCTTGTCTGGGAATGTCCCAATTTTGCCCTCATTTTTGAAAGACAATTTTGCTGGTTATATGATTCTTGGTTAGCAGTTCTTTTCCTTCAGGGCTTTGTATATGTCATCCCATTGTATTCTTGCCTGCATAGTTTCTGATGACAAATCAGTGCTTAGTCTTTTGAGGCCCGTTTGTAGGTGATATTTCACTTTTCTTGAGCTGCTGTCAAAATTCTTTCTCTTTGTTTCTAGAAACTTTGATTATAATATGTCTTGATGAATTTCTTTTGGTGTCTATCCTGTGTGGGGTTCATAAGCTTCTTAAATGGAAATCTCAAATCTCATATTTGGGAAGTTTTCTGCCATTATGTCTTTAAAAATTCTCTCTATACTCTATTTTGACTCTTCCCCTTCTAAGATTCCTAACATAATTCTCTTGATGGTGCCCCACGTAACCCTTAGGCTTTCTTCATTTTTCTTCCATCTTTTTTTGGCTTGTTCCTCAAACAAATTAGTATCAAGGGATTTGTCCTTTATGTCGCTGCTTCTTTCTTCCACTGATTCAATTATACTTCTGTGCCCTTCGGTAGAGTTGCTTATTTCTGATATTTTATTGCTGAGCTTCTGAATTTTTAGTTGTTGTTTTTATATGGTTTCTATTTCTCAATTGAGTTTGTTATTTTTTTCTTGTATTGTTTTCCTAAATTATTCTGTGGTTTTTTGTTTGTTTGTTTTTCCTGTTTTCCTTGATCTCTTTGAGGAACCTAAATATTAGTCTTTTGAATTCCTTGTCAGGTAGTTCCATTATCAGTTCTTCCTCAGAAAGGTTTTCCATCCCTTTAGTTTGTTCATCAGCATAAGCCTTCGTGTCCTGTTTCTTCATATGATTTGTAATTCACTGCTGTCCTTTGAGGCATTAAGCTATTTTGTTTATGTATCTTTATTGATTCTATGTTTATTTGCCTTTTTGTGTCGATTTGCTTTTGTTTTGGCATATCTGGAGCTTAGCTTTTTCTCTTTCTCCTTATATTGTCTACCTTCCTTCGTATAATTTTAATTGATGTCATTTTGTAGTATTGATCTCTGTATGGCTATGACGCTGTCAGTTGATTGGTCTATGAATGGGTTTGGTACTGTCATTTGACTGGGTATGCTTTCTTCTCATTGGTAGGCATGGTGGGTCACACACACACACTGGGGTCCTATGTTGTTGGGCACATATGACTTGTCTTAGAGGACTGCTTGATGGTGCATGGACAGGTCCTTTCACTGATGTGAGGCACCAGGTGTAGAGTGGTCAGGTCCTTTCACAGGTATTGAAGGATAATGCATTCCATCTGCATTAACACAAGCAGTTAATATGACTATGAAGTGCAGGACGGGATGCAGAGAGGGGTTGGCAGGGTAGGGTGCGAAAAGCCACACAGCCAGGGAGGGGCTGGCTGGGCAGGGCATGGAGTCCTGCTCAGCTGGGAGTGATGTCAGCAGGGCTGGGCATTGGGTCCCGTTGAGCTGGTGGGGGGTGGGGGTTGTCAGCATGGCAAGGTCTGGGGTACCACTCAGCCAGGGATGGAGTCATCAGGGCACGGTGTGTGGTCCTGCACATCTAAGGGCAGGGTTAGCAAGGCCTGCACCTCAGGAAGTGATAGAGGGCAGGGTGAGGGTTCCAACCATCAACCATTCAGTTAGCAGCTGAATGCTTAACTACTATCCCAATGGTTAATTTTCTACTCTATTTCCTCCTTAAAACCTCATTGTAACTGGCCTAAAATGGCCTCTTCCTGTTTTTTTTTTAAAAGAGAGTTCTCCCTGTTTAACAGATTAACTGCTCGAATAAACCCTATATGCTTTAATTTTGTTGTGCTTCAATTATTTTTTGATACTTGACATATCTAGCGATGTCCCACAGGCCACCATGTCCAGAACAGTGAGGGAAGGAAAGACTGATAGGAGATGAAGGTAGAGAGGCACCCAGGCCTGGTCCTGCAGGGCCATGTAAGAAAGGTAAGGACATCAACTTTTCCTGTGAGATGGAGAGCATTAGAGAGTTTTAAACAGAGAAGCAAGATGCTCTGACTCACATAAAAGCATCACTCTGGCACCACGGTGGAGTCCAGGCGGGCATTGATAGGGGCTTGAAGGAGGGGTTTGAGACAGAGCCTTCATAGTGCTGTATTAAAAATCATGTTTTCTTTGCCTGACTTCTCCTCCACAGTGTTGTATTGAAAAATCCTGTTTCCTTTGCTGCTCTTCCTCCTTATCCCCCCTCTCCCAGCTTTGCATTTGAATCCTGCTTTTGCTTGGAGGTTACATGTAAACCCCATTATGCCTGCGTAGTATGATTAATAATGTTGCTGATGTAACTTGTATGAACTCCCTACTAGTAAACCCCATTAAAAGTAACTTGCCTGCCCATCCTCAGCAAACAGTCTTGGTGGCGGCAGCTCTGACTGACTCCTTTCCTTGTACAACGAAATAAAGGTGTCTTGCCTGTTCTCCCACCTTGGTCTCTCATTTATTGGCCAATACAAGCCATGCTGAGCAACAATCTGGGGTTTCCACCCAGTAACATTTCTGCTGAGCCAGCCAGGAGCCATCTGCTCGGTTCCTTGGTAGATCAGAAAACAGACTGGCCCCGCTGTCTGGTGCCACCAGGAGATTATCTCCTAGAGACCTTGGAGCAGCTCTGAAAGCTGATCCACCTGGGACCCAAACGATGGTTCTGTCGGAGACACAAAACACACCTGGGTTGTTTGGTAAGTGCCTAGGTAAGGCCACAGAAAAGTCCCAAGAAGTGGGAGGAATTGACCACTGACAGTGTAAAAGGTTCAGGTACCTGCTAAATTGATGCACCAGATTAGGTTGTGTGAATATGTGTATCCAGAGAATGGGGAACGTTCAAGGGATCCCAGAATGTGGCCCACGAAGATGCACCCTTAAGAACTGGGAACAGAGACTTGGACAGACATGGCCCTGGCAGTAAGCTTGTCCCTTTCCTGCTTTTGTTTCTTTAAATATATGTGAAATAAAACCTTTCATTTGCTTTACTAAACTTCGTGGTGTTTTCACCCTAAAACAGTTAATGGTGTAGTTGTTGCAGGAATTCTAAAGCCACGAATCCAGTCAACCTCGAGGAGACCTAGACTGCAGAACAGAAGCTGGCAAAAAGAGAGGTCCTACTTTGAGACCCAAACATTTGTACTCTGTGTCCCTTTGACACCAACGAGGTGAGTGTTCTCAGAAAACAAACCTTTGCTTATCTTTTTTCTCATGTTTTCTTAGGTTTTGTTCAGCATACTTGTTTGAAAAACTGGTTGTTTAAGGATAATTTTTCTTAGATTTTTGCTTGATCATTTGTTTAAGAGCGATACCTAGTAACTCTTGGTGAAGTGCAGTTTAGGTCCGGATTCAGGCATTTGAAACAAAGAAGTAATTCTATTTTCAAAGAGCTCTGAGCCACTATAAGCTGCAAAAACTCGGGCATAGGTCAACCAGTAAAATTCATTAGGGTGGTCCCCCGTGTTCATCATGAGCTTGAAAGACTCCCATGACAGGATAAGGTGGTCACGAGACAGGCTACAGCACTAGGCTGCCTGCCACCCACAAGCAAACTCTCACAGAATGAAGATACACATTAGTCTAAGTTAAAACACTGTCCAAACCCCACGGTGCTCCTTGTTAGGTTTCTTTTTGTGGCTCAGAGAAAACCTGGAAAATAGTGCTCTGTTTTGCCAGATTTGCAGGGGTAGGTGGCAGCTCCCGACCTGTTTTGCCAAAATCTCAGGGGGAGGTGGCAGCTCCTAATCTGTGTTATGGAATTTGCAGGGAGAAGTGGCAGCTTCTGACCTGTTTTATAAAATTTGCAGGGAGAAGTGGTAGCTCCATACCTGTTTTATGATAGTTTCTCAGTAAAGAATCACAATGTTAAAATTAAAATCATCAGTAGCTACTTTAAAGTACTTTCCAATTGGAAGAACTAGTGTATTTAAGGTCTAAAGTAAGAGACTAGGTCTCTAGCCGGCAGAATGAATTAAGTTCCAAAAGAAGGAAACCAAAATCTTGGACTTTAGAGCTTAACATCTTTGACAAATGAGTCTGGATTTTCCCCCTGCTACCAAGACACTGGTTTGGGGTTCATATTTAAAAACGCTATAAACTGAGTATACTAGAAGTAATTTGGAATTTCAGTGACCACTTTGGGAAAAAGAACTTCCATTTGTGTTGTCTTTTCCCTTTGGGGTACCTTTGTTCGATGCTCAGGTTTTGTCAAAAGTCTATATTCCTCCATCTGAGGCCTTCGCAAGTTACTAAGTTTTATCTAAAACCTGTTACTTCCATTGAATTGAGTCAATCTTACTAAAAATTGCTATATACTCTTTAAGAAACTAGAATCCCCATATCTTTGTTTTGTGTGGTATTGTTCGGTGAGTTTATGTGGTCTTTCTGTCTCGTTTTGTCCTGAGAGCTTACTTCTGGTCTAGAGCGTTGTGTCTGTCTTGTATCAGGTTGGAGGCTATGGCTGAGAATTGCTGTTTTTTGTAAGGCTGTCTTAGAATGTCAGTTCTTTCCCCATCCAAGAAAAATCGTCTTGTGATTTAAATTTTTAGTAGCTATATTGAAAAACTTTATGTTTAAGTCAATCTTATAAGCAAAACCTTTCTAAGTAACTTGAGCTAGATAGTATATGAAATGTGTTTTATTTAAGGGAAAAGAATAATTTTGTCTTAAAGTAAAACTAGTAGTTCAGAGTGGGTAAAAGGAGGCATAGGACAAGCCTGGGGTGAGGGGGAAGGGGAGGAAGGTGGGGAAGACTAGCCAAGAATTGATGGATTCATTTACAAAACTGCTGAAGAGCTTTGGTATTTACCAGGTAGTTAGCCTTTCAAAATGCCTAGGTCAATTTAAACATATGTAAATGAACCGGAATGGCCTAATCTTGTCTTCTACCCTGGGTCAAAATAGGGAGAGTGGGGAAACATCAGGCCTCCCCATCCCCAGTCTCCAAGGTCATGTATTTCCAGGAAGCTTACTATAGTTATCAGAAATTGGATAGATCCCAATCATAAAAGAACTGTAAACAAGTTCTCTATTGTAGGGGAACTTTAACAAGCCAAAAAATAGAAATCACAATGAGACACACCTGAAATGGCATGGGAAAATGTTTCCAATCCTAGCCAGAGACTTCAGGTTGTGTCCATATCAACGAATTGGTCAGTTGAGCAGAGACTCTGTGATTCCCAAAGCCAGTTGATAAAATCTTTAAGATCTAAAAGTAAATTGGGGAAATATGGGAAATAGTAAAAGTTAAATGAAAATTAGA
Source organism: Trichechus manatus latirostris (assembly GCF_000243295.1). Lineage (NCBI taxonomy): Eukaryota > Metazoa > Chordata > Mammalia > Sirenia > Trichechidae > Trichechus > Trichechus manatus. The sequence continues at coordinate 1,496,013 of NW_004444115.1, forward strand.
ATATTTAAACAGACTTTATTTCAACTACAGTTATGTTTTATAGTATACAGGCTTGAAATAACTTCCAAGACCTTTTAGGTAACTTACAGATACTGATTTAATAGATATTCGTCATAATTGAAGTTCATTACTTTGGCTATTTATGCCACAACAGGAAGAATATATATATATATGTCTGCTTATGAGCGTGTTCATTTTTGCCATTTTAAAAGGGATGCACTATAAGAGATATGCAACATAGACAACATTTAAGAGGTTTATTAAAAAATTTTTAATATGGTCAAATATTTTATCTGACTAAAGTTTAATGGTTTATGAGATTTTTAAGAGCTTTAATGTTAAGTAGCATATAAAACAAAGAATTGGGATTCTTGCTGTTAAAATAACAAAATTTTCTTTGATTTCTTAGTTGAAGGGTTAATGTATTCTTTGCATAATCGCCCTCAAAGGCAGAGGTTCGCCCTCTTATAAGATTCCTGACCCTAAAACCAAGCCGCTTGGCTTTAAAAAAAAAAAAAACTAAGGTTTTTATTTTAAGATCTTTGGTTAAATAACTGAAGTACTGTTTCACGGTGACCTATAATAAACTCCTGACAACTCTGAAACTTCATGGAAAGCCACAAAAATTTTTTTATAAAGGAAAAGTGCTAAAAAGTTTTAATAAATATACATGGAATGTATAGTCAAAATCAAGAGAAACGCCTGATTCTCTTTGGGTCAAAATTTATGTTAGTATTTCGTCTTATGTTTTTGCCTAATATTAGACAGCAAATGCATAATATTATGCCATAATTTTATTATTATTTCTTTATTGCTAACTTGGCCGTAACTTTATTTTTTGAATCTAGCATCAAAACCAATGGATTTACTGGGGCATTCACATTGTTTACCTATGAACTCTTTTTATTACTATTCAGGTATTTAGAGACTTGATAATCTTGGCATATCCTGACTATATAGTATTATGTCTCAAAATTACTATATAGTGTATTATATCTGGAGCTCTTTAAAAATAAGGTTAATCATTATATTTAAAAATATTTTTGTCTGAAGTTTTTTTAAACTGACTTTATTTGGTTCTGCATTTTTTAGTAATTATTATGTTTATAAATTAATCATGGTCACATTAAGATTCGTCATCTGCAGATAAGTTTTTACTTTGCTGATTTGCTGAAAATGTTTGACCAAACTATCTCAACAAAAAGATGGATGGACTATATTAGACTTATGAAAAGAACTGTGACTATACTGAATCAAGATTTCCAAAAACTCTTTGTAGATGATGAGTTGACTGCAGCTGATCCAAAATCATGTGGAAGTGAAATTAACTACATAAGACTGAGTAAAGGAATACTATGGGTTTTATGTGGGAATATTGCTGATGTTTTAAGGTCCTACTTTCTGGTATAAGAAACCATTTTCCTTTCTCCTAAATTATTTAACTAATGGGTTTAGATATTGTAAAAAACAGTTTTGTGACACTTCTGCTTCTGAGAAAGTGACTCATGACTGTTAACAGGTAGACCAAGGAGGGTCAGCTTGCCCTTGAGAAGAACACTTAGTATGTTTTAAACAGATTAACTGAAGACCTCCAACAGGAGAGGACCATCCCATATTGTTAATCGTGTATTCGCTAATGAAAATCTGGTTGTCACATGTGAATTTTCCTATACTTCCTATTTCCTCTAGACAAACTTTTGTGTGCTCCTTAAGGATATATGTTTCTGTGTGGCGGATCCAACTATACTAATTTAGATGATCCTTTCTAACTGATAGTGAATTTACATGGGCAAGCCCTTGTTTAGATTCCTGGTGAATGCATGGGCAATGTACTTTGGGAACTTTTGGATTACCTTTAGATATTCATAGTAATGATGCTAGTAAATATTGAAAAGGTAATGTTAAATTATTACACATTGTAAAACGAAGAGTCAAAAAGAAACCCATTGGTCCAACACTGAGGGTATAGTTGACAGCTTTAATTCTTAGTTATAGTATAGCTGAATTGGAGAAATCTTTAAGAAATTTGTCGATCACTATGGGACAAATAGCAGACAAAGTTGCTAATGAGTCGAAAACAACAGTAATCTCTGACCTCATTAGCCAAGGTGACATGAGATAACAAAACAGCCTTAGATTTTATTAGCCCAGGAAAAGTGTATTCTGTGCTGTAGCAAATGCCTCGTTGCATTTGGACAAATAACACAGGAGAAGTCGAACAGGATATACAGAAATTAGGCAGCAAGCTACTAGGTTACACACTGTAACACCCTTACAAACACAAGATTTATTTGATTGGTTACCATAAGGAATAAGGACACGGGCTAGATCACTACTGCAAGGGATAGTAATGTTCTTAGTCTGCATCCTGCTAGTATTAGGCATTGTAAAATTTTTCTATTGTCTTACACACCTAAAAGAAGGCCTTGGGCTAAAATGTTGATGTACACTGAGTCTGCTCACTTCAGCAAGGGAACTGATGAGAACGACGCTCTTACTTAAGATCCTGGTGAAGAATCAGGTGGTATCTGGTGGAAAACCAGCACCGTGAGTTTAAACAGCCGGCCATGGCCGCCATCTAAGGGCTCAACTAAGTCCAGGGATTACTATCTCCAATCTCCGATCAAAAGGAAAGAAAAGATTTAGGAGATAATACTGGGGCCATTGTTCCCTGTCCTTGAGTATAAAGAATGTGACCCAGCTGGACCTGGACTAACAAAGACTCATAAAGACACATCAACAGGGCCCTGACGTATAAAGACAATAGCTAAAATAATCTAAAGAAAAAAAAAGAATCTTTTAGGGAGACATTCATATAAACAGGCTAACAGCCACTCTTTTTAACTTTTAGTAAATGGTCAGTTATAAACCAACAAGGTCAGTAGCCACAATGAAAAGCCTAGGTCCAATATTTGCCCCTCCTCGAAAATATGACAATTATGAGCTGGGCTATAGTTCAAAATGGACACTGGTCTTAAATGACCAATGTCCAAAAAGAAATGGAACAAGTGACACAGAGCCCCCCGAGGGCTGTATGAAAAATGTTTTCTTTGCTTGACTTCTTCCTCCACAGTGTTGTATTGAAAAACCCTGTTTCCTTCGCTGGGCTTCCTCCCAGCTTTGCATTTGAATCCTGCTTTTGCTTGTAGGTTATATGTAAACCCCACTGCACCTGCGTATGTATGACTACGAATGTTTCTGACGTAACCTGTATGAACTCCCTTTAAACTCTTTGGGCAACAGTCTTGGCAGAAGCAGCTCCGACTGACTCTTCTTTGTACAATGAGATAAAGATGACTTTCCTGTTCTCCCACTCATTTATCGGCCAATGAGTCATGCCGAGCAAGAACCTGGGGTTTCCACCTGGTAACATGTTGACAGTGAGAAGAAATAGTCAGGTACTAGATACATTTCCAGGGTATGGCTGGCAGGACTTGCTGATGTGGGCATGAGAAAGGAGTCGGGGACGATTCCAAGGTTCTTGGCCCGAGCAACACAGTGAATGAATGGTGGTGCGATTTATTTCCATGGGGAAAGAAAAAGGGGGAGTAAAAGGTTTTGGGGGTGGGGAGAAGAACTTGGGAATCAAGAGTTTTGTTTTGCGTGTTACTTTTCAAGATGCCAACTAGATATCCAAGTGAAAAAACGAGAGGAGATCTGCCGGAGGAGTCATGGTACTTAACTACACGAGGCTGGACGCATGGTGAGGAAATACATGCCAAGAAAGAAAAGTGGAGATGCCCTGGGGGAGGAGGAGGAAAAGCAAAGGAAACAGACCAAAACTGCAACTCAGCAGTGTGCTGTCCTAGAAGCAAAGTGCTGGCTTCAAGGAGGGAGTGAGCACTGTGTTAAGTACTGTTGGAAGTGTAAGGATGGAAAGGTCTGAAACTTTCTCTGGACTTGGCAAGAACGGGATGCAAGTGGAGACAGCAAATTTTACAACACTGATAGTTAAAAGTTAATTTGCATCACCACAGTGGGACCTCAGGTGCCTTGATAGCCACAAGCAGCCCCTCCCCCCAACTAACTTTTTAATGCTGAGAAAATGTATCCAGACGGTAACAACGCCTGCTCGGAAAAAAGAGCCGGGCCAGCAGCTAAACCAAAAAAACCAAACTCATTGCCATCGAGTCGATTCCGACTCAGGGCCAGCAGCTAGGCAGAGAAATACGAGAACCCTGTCAGTGTCTCCTAAGCAGCAGCCAGGCACTTTCTCCGCAAGAGCACGCCTGGCTCCTTCCGCCGCACGCGCCCCGGCCGGCCAATAGCCGCCCGAGAACAGAGCTGCTTCCGCCAGCGACCCGCGAAGAGACGGAAGTGGGAGGCAAAATCCATGCTCCGCCCAATATGGCAAACCTCCACCGCCAGCTGCAGGAGTATCTGGCGCAGGCGAAAGCGGGCGGGTCAGCGGCCGCGGTACCGCTGCTCGCGGAGGAAGAGGCGGAGGAGCCCGCGGCGGGGAACGGGACAGCAGGGGCGTGGCTGGGTCGCCCGAGCCTGCGCTGGACGTGGGCGCGGAACCCCGAGGAGCCGGAGGCAGCGGGCGCGGCGTGCCTGCCGAGTGTGACTCGCACGCAGCGGCTGGCGGCAAGCGGCGTGTGCCTGTTGCTGGCCGCGCTCTGCTTCGGCCTGGCTGCGCTATACGCGCCCGTACTGCTGCTGCGCGCCCGGAAATTCGCGCTGCTGTGGTCGCTGGGCTCAACGCTGGCCCTAGCAGGCGGTGCGCTGCTCCGGGGCGGTGCAGCGTGTGGGCGGCTACTGCGCGGTGAGGAGACGCCGTCACGCACGGCGCTGCTCTACGCCGCCGCGCTGAGCGCCACGCTGTACGCGGCGCTAGGCCTGCGCAGTGCCGTGCTCACGGTGCTAGGCGCTTGCGTGCAGATGGTCGCGCTGCTCGGCATTTTGGTCGGCCTGTTGCCCTGGGGCGGGGGCACCGCGCTCCGCCTTGCCCTCGGGCGCCTGGCCCCGGGCACCGGCTTCGCTAAAGCGCTGCCCGTGTGAGCGGTCGGGAGAGACTTGGAGCCTTTAGCCCAGCCAAGCACCACGCCCGCGTCAAGGACACCCACGGGCCGCAGAACGACGGAAGCTCGCCGACCGGCGGCGATCTGCAGACTGAGCGGCCGTTATGTACTGAAACATGAGCACTTTGGGAAGCTTCGATTTCAGCGTTCAGTGCTCTGGAAACACGAGATTTTGTCATTGAATTGGTGATAATATGCCATGAAATAGTTGCTTTTGCATTAACTGTGATTTTAAAATGAGCTCAGTAAAAAAAAAATGGCTCTTCGGTTTTAACTAGCTGTTTTTGCGATTTATCTCTGGTTTACGTTTTGCTTTTGTCGATTGTAAAGGTTTAGCTAGATTAGCCTCGTTACCCCCTCCCTCCTTTATTTTGCCATACTTAAGACTTGGATGGAGCCTTTTGGTGGCGGAGTGGTTAAACGCTCAGGCTGCTAACCCAAAAGGTTGGCAGTTCAAATCCTCCAGCAGCTCCTTGGAAATCCTACGGGGCTCTTCTTCTCTGCTGTAGGGTGCTGTGAGTCGGGATCAACTCTACGGCAGCGGGTTTGGGTTTTGTTTTTTTGGGGAAGGCTTGGAAATTATGGTGCCAGAAGGAGTCCTGGAACCTCAACGGTTAAGCGCTTGGTTGCTAATCTAAAGGTTGGCACCCACCCACAAGGCCCGGTGAAGATTACAGCCTGGAATACCCTGTGGAGTCTTCAGCACCTAACAACAACATAAGGGTATCAGAAGCACTTAAGATTTAGCCACTGGGTTTTAAAAATCACTTATTTAAGATGGTTGACCTGGGCTTTGTCTTTGGTTAGGGACATCGTCAATATGGTGCTTTATAACATTAAAGGAAAATTAGTTCTGTATTAGACAAAGCAATAGGACCAAAGGGGAAGTTTTGTGTTCCAAGAAGCTTGCTGTCTAGTGAGCTGCGTGTAAACGGTGGCTTTTGGAATGCTTAAGGTCTCTGAGCGGAACTGGTCTAGGGAGACCTTGGAGACAGGCATTAATTCTACATCCAGAATTCCCACATTTGATGGAAGCCATGGATTTCTACAAGGTCTTATTATCATTCCTGATTTAATGATCTGCTTTTTAAATTGCAGTTTACGATTTGTAGGCTGATCTCAAATAATGGAAGTAGGAGTTTTGCCGTATCTCATTGCCAAATGCCCTTTAGAAGCTAATTGCGTGTCTTAATTTACTGCCAGAAAGTATGGGCCAAGTATTCTGATGAGTCCAGAAAATGTCTACATGTTTTGTATTAACTTATCAACGAGGAAGCAAAATACAGAGTTTTAAAATTCTGTGCCAGTAGTTCTCAATCGTGACTGCCAAACCTCAGATCATTTAAATCAGAATCTCTGGTGTAGGACCAGGCATCAGCATTTTTATAAAGCTCCCCAGGTGAGTCCATCTTCAGCCAAGGTTGAGAACCATTTTTCTGTGTACTGGTTTGCATAATCTGAAAATAACTGATGTTTCCTGGGATTGGGTTCCCATGTTGCCTTACTAGGATGTGTCCAGCAGCGATCCACCCCACACTTAGGTTCCTAGGTGGGGTCAGTGTGTGGGCCTTGTTCCAGAAAGTGACACTGAAGTGACCACATACACATCACCCCACAGAGTTAGTGTTCTCTTGTTCCCGTATCCGTAAATAGGGCTACATATCTCGAGGGTGCTTGTAAGAGCAAACGTACTGTTTCAGCAAGTGATTTTTTTAATTGTAAAACCTTGTGCCACTGGCTGCTCCGTCAACACTGACACACTCTGTATGGTGGCTGGGAAGAAGGAACAGTTTCTAGTCCCTTAGCTACATTTACGTTCTAGTAATTCCTCTAGAACGGTCATGGTTTGCATGGCTTACGATTGTATTTTTATGTTGTTGCTATTACATTTTTTTAAATCAAACTTAAAAGTTCCCATTTTTTAAAGAATTCAGTCATTGTAAAATTCAAAATTCAAAGCACAATCTTAAATACGTATTTTGACACTGATGTTTTAAAATACCATATATGTACATACATACGTATATATATGGCCATAGTATTTAATAAATCCATAATTATTTTTTTCTGATTTAATTTGTTCTCAAAATATGATCTGGTTTGCTTACTGAGGTACTGTGTTTTTAAAGTTAAAGCCTAAATGTTAAGATAATAAAATTCTTACCACGTGAATCTTAGGAAGATTTAGATATGGGTGTGGTTTCTGGATCCCTTTTTAGCTTCTCAGAAGTTGATTATGATTTCTTTTTTTGAAGTTGTACCAGTGGAGGACAAATGAAGTCCATAAACCTAAAGCAAACTCGAGACTCCTAATAGTGTTTTTACTATGTGGTGCTTTTTTTAATTTCAAAGAAAAATGAAGATTACTCATTTGAAGTCACCCAAGTTCTAATGTCCCCAAAAAGTAGTGTGTCTGGTCGATATTTTCTCAGTGTTTCCACAGATATAAGTTAGTGTGTACTATTTTCTACACTGACAGAGAACCAGTTCAGAGGTGATTATATATTGTACTGCTATATCAGGGTCCCTTTTCTAAGCAGCCATTAAGACTTCCAGCACCACTAAACTTGCCAGTCCAGTGACAAACTGGAAGTGGCTACGGGACTGTACTTTTAATAAAGTTTTCTTCTTATGAAAACAAAATAAGGGTCAGTACAGAAAATATCATGGGTTATCTCAAATTGGACTTGGCTTCCAATCTATTTAAAACAATTTATTTATTTAAAACTGAAGGAATCTGTCATGGACAAGAACTTCCTGGTTTACTGTAGTTTGAACTGCCCTCTGCCTTTATGGTCACCAAAAAGCTGACTTCAGTCAAGTTCCTCTTCTCATCAGAAACAAGGCAGTTCAAGTCGAAGGTGAGGTCACTAGGAGACTCACCCAAGACAAAGCCTCTACTTGGATTTTCCATCTGCCAGGGCACGTCTGAGGCTTTGAACCTACTTCAGACAACTTTAGAGTAGGTTTAAAGTGTTTCTTATTCTGTAATAAAAACAGTGTGATAGAATAGCCATGTGAGAACTTGTGTAAAAGCAAGAATGCATTCAGATGACTTAAGAGTTTCCCATCAAGTATGCGCGTGTATATCAGCAACGGTGTGCACAACTTAACAGGTAATGTTCCATGGAAACTAAGTGTTTCCTGGAAGTAAGCACTTCACAACTAGTTATTTTCCGTTAATTCTTGCGTAAATCACATTCTGTATTCATACAAAAACAACATTTTTTTCTCTGACAAACTGTACATATAGGAACAAATTTCCAATTAGACATGAACCTAAATTTGTGGAGGTGCTTCATGTCTCATGACACTAAAAAAAAAAAAAAAATTCCAGCTTTTATCTTCACAAAACAATGCAGGGGTTAGCGCAATGAGGGTGGACAGGACAGCAAGGCCAGCTACTACGGTAAGCAGCAGCAGTCTCTTCATCTTGAGGACCTCATCAGGGACTCCTGGATTCAGTTGCCACAGAAGAGTTCAGGGATACCACGGTGCAGGCTTCCTTTTGTTTCTCTTGATGAGTCCACAAGAAGTTCTTAAATACTGTCCAGAAAGGCCTAAACATGTCCAGCCCCAGCTTCTACCGGCCTCTTCCACCACCCCTTGAAGCTCCTCGCCTTGGTGGGCCAGAGTTCATGTTACTCCCTCTACCCCAGTTACTGCCACTCCTGCCCCCTCTAGAAGGGGTACCACTGCCCGGAGGGCCCCCAAAAGGTTCATCTCGGTGGTAGTTGTCATGATGATCACCATCCAAGGAGCTGGGACGCCCGGATTTTGGCACTCTCTGGGAAGGTCCTGGGCCCCCTCGGCCTGAAATGAAACATTGATTTCACAGATGACTTTTCTTGGTAAGAGACATTGTTTATCAATACCTTGTGGTACATTTACTCTACAGTGATAATTGGATAGTCTGAGTCCTTCCTTGAAAAGGTTGTGAGGACATTAGCAGTGGCCTTCAGAGCACTGAAAAGTGTGTCTTAGAAACCACGCTGACTACAGGTGACTGGTAAGCCTTCACCCTCCGTGCAGCCCCTCCTGCCCACCATCTCATGTCCATGCTGGCTTGTGGCCGTACTTCTTAGTTCCAACTAGGCACACGTCCCCAAGGCTGTGACAGAGAGGACAGGAAGCCGAGGGGAAGACTCTAGAGCCCCTCACCACACCTATGTCCTCAGGGCTATTATGAGGGAAAGTCTGAAAAGTGCTGACTTGACTTTGGAAGCAACTATCAGACCGGACCAGCTGCCATCGAGTTGACTCCTGGTGACCCCATGTGTGTCAGAGTAGAACTGTGCTCCACAGGGTTTCTGATGGCTGATTCCTTGGAAGTAGATCACCAGGCCTTTCTTCCAAGGCATCTCTGGGTCGACCAGAACCTCCAACCTTTCAGTTAGCAGCTAAGCACATGAAATGGTTGCACCACCTAGGGACTCCTTGGAAGAACTAAGACCTCCAAACTGTTGATAAAGTTAATTACAACTGTTTTGACCAGGATCAGTGTTTACTAGTGACTGCCCCACTACCATGTGGCCCCTCAGTTTCTTTTGTAAATAAGTTATGTGAAATATCTCCTGAAGAACAAAGCATAAAAAGGAAAACACTGGCTTTTGGAATTATTTCTCCTAGGAATAACTATGTCTCAGACACACAAAAATACTAAAATTTTAAAAATTTTTTTCCCCATGAAATGACAGGATTTTGTCACATCTCCCATGGTAAACTCTCAACTCTGTTTTACTGTAAATTTTTTAAGGGAATTTGAATCCATTTGCGCTGAAGAGGTTAAGAAAGCTACCAAAGGAATCATTTAGGTTTCTCAGGAAGCACAACATGGGCCCACCTGAGGTTGTCTGGGTAGGAAAGCTGTCTGCCAGCCCATCATTTCCACACTAGCCACAAGTCCTTGGCCAACAGTCCTACATGAGTGCCACGAGCGCCCACGAAAGTCCACAATTACACCATACCAACCAGCCATAAAATGCCATGTCTGGGCAGGGAGATGTACTGGTGATATGTTAGGTAGTTTCTGAGAGTTTCACTCAGAACCAAACAGCTGTCAAGACCAAAAAGCAGACCCTTCTAATGGCAGAACTGTAAAGGGCAGGAGGGTAACGGGGGGGTGGAGCACAAAGTGGGGCGAGAGGGCAGTCTTTCCAACAACCTCTACACCACCCCACATACACAACTTTCCCAGCCTGACCTGAGACTGAGCTGTAGTCAGCATTTGGTGGCTGCTGGTTCTGGCTAAAGGTTAGTGTCACCTATAAAATAAAGATCCCAAGTTTCAAGTTGTAGAAATCATCGACTATCCCAGGGGGCACTCCTCCCAGATGATGCTCCCCTAAGTCTTTGTGACACCTGGCACGCAGTGTTCCTTCTGGGCCGAGGATCTGGGAGAGGACAACTGTTCCCCTTCCACCAGGATGCCCTCCAGGGCTTCAGAGCAGCCTCTGGTGGCGGGCAGCAGGAGTCCCACAGGAAGTGACCTCAGCAGGGAGAGTCGTGAGGCACCCTGACAAAGAGCAGAGTGGAAAACATGAATGATCTAGGGATTCCTGGAAGCAACTGAAGGAGACTCAGCTGGGGCTGAGCTCTTACGGTCGTCCAAGTGAGAGCTCCAGCTGGCTGTGGTACGGGCATAAACAACACTACATCTGTGCCACATTTGGAAATACGTCCTCCACATTGGAAACAGTCAACACACTGGAAGGGTAGAATGGAGAAAGGACCCTAACCATCCTAGCAGGGGAGAGATGCAACAGGCATACACTGGGTGGGGCTGGCCTGGAGACAAGGCCTCCTGCGGCAGTACTTGGCAAACACAGTTCCTGGTCTTTAACCACTGGCCTCTTACCTTTGCTACCTCGATCTTCTGAAGGCCCTCCAGTGGCTTCCATTTCTCTGTGCTCAGAGGTCCCCGGCCCGTCATGCCAGGGGCGCTTTCGGGGTGGCAGTGATGCCATGTCCATGCCTTGGAGAGAAGAGGACCGTTCTCTGCTGGCTGGGGAATGACCATCGTGAGGGGGATGATCAGGGCGGGGAGCATCACGGAAATGTTCATGACCTGGGCCTGAAACAAGAGCCATGGAGCCATGAGGCTAAGGACCCAATAACCTCATTATATTAAAGTTCAGCGTCAAGTACAGTTTCCATATTTAAGCAGGCAGAAATCATACTGTTGAGAATAAGTGGGACTTGAGAACCAACATTCATTCATGCAGGAAATATCCGCTGAGAAAGGCCAGGCCCTGAGGTTTACAAGTCACATTATGAATGCATAAAAAGTTCAAGATTAGAAATTAACCAAATCAAGCCAGTAGCTGTCGAGTCGATTCTGATTCATGGTGACCCCATGTGTGTCAGAGTAGAACTGTGCTCCATAGGGTTTTCAATGGCTAATTTTTTTTCAGGAGGCTTTTCTTCTGTAGAAATTAACATACCTCCCAAAATAGGAGGAGGTAGTAAGGAGAGAGTCTAGAGAATGAGATCTCATTTTACTCTCAGGATATCTCTGTACCCTTAAAAATGACTGAGGACCTCAACAAGATGTCATTTATGAGGGTCATATCTACTAATATTTATCATATTAGCAATTAAAATGGAGAAAATTTTAATTCATTTAACTATATTTTCCAAAATTAAAAACATTTAGTGAAAACCATGGCATTGTTTTATATTCAGACAAATCTCTTTAACGTCTGTCTTAAGAGAAGAAAGCTGGACTCGCCGTTTGCTTCTGTATTCAATCTACTGGTAATAAAATGCTTTGGTTGATGCGTATGAAAATCCAGCCTCCCAAGGAGATTCAAGTTGGAAAAGAAAGAACCGTGTGGATCCCTGAAAGGGGGTCAGGTCCCCCGGAGGTGCCCGGACCACACTTTGTGGACTACTGGTCTGGAATCACCCCTTCCTTACCTGGCTCTCTATTTCCATCCCAGGAGTCTGGTTTCCGTCCTCCTTCAAAGCGAGGGAACTCATCAGGAGTTGGAAGTAAGCCCTTCCTTCCTCCTGTAGTGGAACAAACACTACTGCACTCACAGACTATTTCCGGCACGTTCACAACAACCCAGCTCTGCTGCCCCCGTCCTTGACAGACCAGGGTCCCCCACACACTCTCACCTCGTGGTGTACCCCGACCTCGACCCCTGAGATCTCTTCCTCGGGCTGCTTCATCAGAAGCATCAAAATTCTCTTCTGGACCAAAGTCTTCAGGGCCAGGAAAGCCATCCCTTCCTCTGGGGGGAGCACGGCCTTCATGTCTCGGGGGGGCTCCTCTTCTGAAGCTTTAAAGAAAAAAATGGCATATTCCCATATATGTTCCTGTTTCAAGAGGCTTAGCGATATGAGAAAATAAGATGTAATGTTAAATGGGAGAAAAATAAAATAATATATTTTTTGAAATACAAATTTTACAATCCCAATATTAGAAGCAAAAAGAGACAGGAAGTAAACATACTAGCATGTGGTAAGTTAATTTTCTTTAGGCTTTTAGGCACACTTTCTAAAGGGCTTGTCTTATGCCAAGTGCTTTACGTGTACCATTTCATTTCATCCTCACCACCACCACCACCATACGGAGCCGGTACCCATGAGTAAACTGACGCACAGAGAGGTTAAGTCGCTCACTTACGGTCACACACTCAGCATTAGTTGGGATCTGAACTCAGCCAGTGTTGACTCCCCTTTACTGCTGGGTCCCTTTAACACTTGTCACTAGCATCTCCATTTTTTATGAGCATTTATTACTTATATAATCAGGAAAAAGGAGGGCACTGATTCATTCTTGCCAATGGCAGTAGGCACATTTGGGGCACCTGCTCCACCATCCACCCCAGCCCCTGGGCCTTCCTTTCTCAGGAGCAGGCCTAAGAGGCCCTGAGCTTCCCCAGAGGCCCCACTCCACAGATGCCTGGAGCAGGGTGGGCAATCACCTTCTGTCAGAAATTCTGAAACTGGGAAGCCCAGCTGATTAAGTGTTGCTGAAGGAGAGAGGCTACAAGGTAGCATCAGTGCCGCAGCCAGAGCCTGAGGGAAGCAGAGGAAATGGCACACAGGGTGGGAAAAGTGCAAAAGCACATGAAGGGAGCCACAAAAACCAGGAAGGATTGGAAGGGAACGAGGGGGCAGGCCAATCTGCCAGAGTTGCCCTGCATCTGGCCTCCCCTGGTGCAGGCTGACCTCCTGCTTTTTCTTGAGTTTCCATTCAGTTGACTTTTGATCCCAACATTTTGAAAAACTTCACACCTAAGAATAGTACAATGAGCACCCAAGATATACCAATTCTTAACTTTCAGCCACATTTGCTCTATCTTCTATTCATCTATTTACAAATACATATTTTGAACCATCTGAAAATCAGTTGCAGGCAATACGACGCTTCACCTCTAAGTAGTTCAGCATGTTTCTTCTAAAAACAAAGATTTTCTCCTATATAACCACAACACCATTACTCTCAATAATATACAACTTTATTTCATATATGGCCCAATTAAAACTTTTCTAACTGTCCCCAAAATGTCCTCTATCAGATCACATATTGTTACTTAGTGGTCACATCTCTTTAGTCTCCTTTAATCTGGAAGAGTCCCCCTCCTGTATTTTGTCTCTCATGGCCTTGATATTTTTAAAGGGTCCAGCCAGCTGCTTTATAGAACGTCCCACAATTTGAATGTATCCAATTGTTTTCTCAGGTAAACCACCTGTGAGAAGAATACTGCTTAGGGAATATGACTGGCTCAGTGATGCTGCTTTGTCTTACTGTTAGTGATGAAAAGGTGATGGTGCAGCTAGATTCTCTACCTCAAAGGTACGTTTTCTCTTTTGCAGTTAATAATGCAGCTAATGCATCCACTGATGCATCTTGCCTGAATCCATTTTCACATTAGTTAATAAGTCATCTGTGGGGTGATACTCTGGCACTGTGAGCACAGCCTGTTTTCCCACAACCTTTCACTCAGTGGTTTTAGCATCCACTGATGATCTTGCCTGAATCAATTTTCACACTGGTTACTTAAACCAAGGTGATTTTCTAACTCTATCACTCCTCCTATGTTATTACTTGGCATTTTACTGTAAAAAGGGGTTTTTCTGTTTCCACTCGACGCATCTTTTCAATAACCATCCTGGTCCTGAGAATCATGCTGCCCAAAAGCCAAGTGGTTATGTCCAGGATACCGGCTAAAGTAACAACCTGCAGGGGACGGTGGTCTTAGCCAGGCAGAGGAGGAGATGGGCCAGGAACAGTGTCACAGATTGCACGCCCTCCCCAGACAGGCTCAAGAAAGAATCCCAAAACACTGTAGGACTCTTCTTGTATGACTACCTACAAGGTACCCATCAGATGATGGCCCTAGTTACAGAGATACACAGAGAATCTAACTTGCCCTAATTAGGAAATGCCTTCTAATGAGCCTAGCCTAATTAATACCTCTCTGCACTTTAACATGATGCATTTATTCAACAAAGAGTCCTGCTCTTGGTCTGGAGGACACAGTGGTAAAAAAGCAAAGCCCTTGCCCTCATGAAGTTTACCTTCTTGCAGGAGATACAAGCAATAAATAAATAAATATTTTACTCAGTGTCAAGCAAGGCTAAGTGCTATGAAGAAAAACAAAGCAGGGCACAGGAGCCGGCTGTGACAGGAGGAGAGCTCCAGGGCCCGGGAACACATAGCACACCAGCAAGGAGCCAGCATGGCCTTTTCCCGCGGCCACACCTAGGCTGCCAGTCTGCCACTAACACATGAAATACAATATAAACTGAGCATAATGAAAGTTCCAAATATTGCACAGGATTCAGAGATTCAAGAAGTCAATAAATAAATCCGTTCAATGTGGAAGAAAGAGTCACTTCAATAAATGGTGCTTGGAAAATTGGATTTCCACATGCAGAAGAATGAATCCAAATCCAAGCCTCACACCATGCACAAAAACCAATTCAAAATGGATAAAGGAGCTAAACGTGAAAACTAAAACCATAAAATGCTTAGAAAAAAATATAGGGGTGAGATTGCAGAGCCTCATTTTTAATGACGGATTATTAGATTTGACAACAAGAGCACGAGCAATAAAAAATAAAATAAAGGGGACCTCATTAAAATTAAATATTTTGTTCATCAAAGAACTTTATCAACAAATTGAAAAGACAACCTAGATTGGGAGAAAATTTTCAGGAACCACATATCCAATACTCATTGCTGTTGACCCTACAGGACAGAGTAGAACTGCCCCATAGGGTTTCCAAGGAGCAGCTGTGGGTTCGAGCTGCCAACCTTTTGGTTAGCAGATGAATGCTTAACCACTGTGCCACCAGAGCTCCATATAGCCAATAAGGGTCTAATATTTGAAATATATATATAAAAAAACTTCCACAACTTAACAACAAAAAGACAAACAACCCAATCAAAAAATGGGCAAGGACTTGGACAGTTTACCAGTGAGGATATTCAAATGGCCAACAATTACATAGAAAGATACTCAACGTCATTAGCCATTAGAAAGATGCAAATCAAAACTACAATGAGATACCATCTCACTGCTATTAGAATGGCAATGACCAAAAAATGGAAAACAAGTGTTGATAAGGATGTGGAGAAACTGGAACCCTCATTAGTTGCTGGTGGGGATGTAAAATGGTACAGCCACCGTGGAAAAAATTTCAGTCGTTCTTCAAAAAGTTGAACACAGAACTACCACATGACCCAGAAATCCTAATCCTAGATATATACCCAGAAGAAATGAAAGCAGGAAGGTAAGCAGAAACCTGTATACCAGTGTTCACTGCAGCACTATTCACAATAACCAAAAGGTGGAATCGATCTAACCGTCCATCAACAGATGAATGGATAAACAAAATGTGATACATACATACAATGGAGTACTACTCAGCCATAAAAAAAAATTAAGTCTTGAAGCCAGAAAAAGAAGTGGATGCATGCCACAACATGAACTTTGAAAACATCATGCTGAATGAAATCAGTCAGTTGCAAAAGAACAAACACTGTCTGATCTCACCTGTATGAAGTAAACAAATATATAGAAACCAAAGCTTATTAGTGGTTACCAGGGTGGGAGAGAGGGGGAAAGGAGAGCTCTGCTTAGGGGGCACTGAGTTTATGTTAACAACGGTGAAATGATTTAGAAAAGGATAGTGAGAATGGTCGCACAACTTGAAGTTTCTACATGTACACTTCAGTAATCAATGTCACTGAATTGTGCATGTAGAAATTGGGATGGAATATGAAGGTGATGCTGATGCTGAAGCCACTGAAACTGAGGCTCCTGCAGACATAAAAATACATTTCAAAGAGAGACTGGATATCATTAAGAGAGGCCCTTAGGAAAACTGGAAAGCCTTTAATATTTTTTCAAAAAAATCCCCTCCGACAGCTGCTTTCCTTAGGCCCTGCTATTCCCCTTCCTGGCCATCTTATCAGTCTTTTTGTCCACCACATCTCCTGAGCATGGGAGCTGCTAGACCTTAGCTCAATCCCCTCCTAGCAGCAGTGAGAAACGTGATGGGAAGAGACTTGGGATGGGTGGCCAAACCTGCAGGAGAGGCAGGACTGATTAGCAATACACAACTCAGCACATCATAAAGCCTCTCAGATTCTCAGTTTGATCCCTCACCTGTAAAATGCTGACAGTAATACCTATGTCATAAATTAGTCTAAGAATTAAATGAAATAACAGCATCTCGCATATAGCAGACACTCAATTATCATCACTGGTTATTCCCTTTTTTTAACCCCAAGCAAGCTGAGAGTTCAAACTTGACTTTGACCTCATTTATTTCTTCAGGACTGCAGATTATCTGTCAGTCTGATTTCTCTTTGTTAAGACCCTTAGGCAATTATGCAAAAAAAACCTGTGTCTGTTCAATAAATCCTTTGTCTCCAATCTAGATATCTGTTTCATATTTCATCATTCTAATCAAAACATAAGAAAAAGACTCCTAACATGAAAAGAAAAAAAAAAAAAAAACCACTCATAAAGGTTAAAAAGCTTAATTTTTTTTTAAAGTCTAAATGCAAAACCTACAGAGAACAGGGCTAGTATCAATGCAGTACTCTCTCCCCCAGTAAAAAGGGAAGGAGACTGTGCGTAAGACAAAGAAGACACTCCAAGGAAGATGAAATGGATCCAGAAAGTATCCGTCCCACCTTTCTTCTCTGCGCCCTCGAAAACGCGGGTCCTCAGGATCCCGGGGAAATCTTTCATCCCCAGGTCTGCGGCCTTCCCACACCCCCGGGGGTACTCGAGTCGCGCCCCGGCCGTCTCCTTCGCTGAAGTCCCTGTGATCAGGAGGAAATGGAGGTCCTGGACCCCCTCGCCTCCACTTCTCTTCTTGTGGTAAAGGTCCTCCTCGCCCCTCAAATTCACGTAACCGGTGGCCAAAACGTTTGTCAGGGTGGAAGTCGTCAGGTCTGCTGAAGTCATCAGGGAACTCGGGGTGAGGACCGCGCCTGTCCGGGGGGCCCCTGCAGTCCTGGCCGCCCCGGAAAGGCCCCCTCTCTGGACCATGGTCAGGGCCACTGCTCTGGTCATGCCGCCTCTCTGACATGGGGCCCATGTGATGGTTCGGCGGGCCACGGGAGTCACCTAAAGGAAACAAAGCTGACTTTTACAATGTCTTCCAGCAATCCTGCCCACACAAGTCTGATCTGCAGCATCTACAGTTTCAAAACGCATTCTTTTATTTAAAATGTTTCCCTCCTTGTTTCTGTCAGCACATGTAGAAGACAAATGTCCCTGGGGCATCATGTAGTGGGAAATACATAGGCTTTGGATGCAGACTTCAGCTTCATCATCACTAGCTAAGTAGCCTGACCTAGTTCTGTTAGTTATCTTAGTACTGTTCTCAGATGCAAACAGTGAAGCCCACCTTCTAGTCTGGCTGCTGTGGTGACTAACTTAGAAAACATGAGGAAACCTCATGGGCATAGACTGCACTTCCCTTCCCTGACTCTACTCCACACTCCAGGGAAGAGGCAGCAGAAGATGAGAGCTGCAGGCCAGGAAGCCAAGCTCCAGGCATTACCTCTGCACTGGCAGGCCCGCAGAGCCCATCCAACAGGGCACCCAGTCTCAGCCGCCACCACCAGCAATGTTGCTCCTTTAACACCTAACTCATCCAGCTGGATTCATTAATTCACTTTCTTAACTCATTCAACTGTAACAAAGATAAATGACAACTCTCTCTGTAAGATATATGGAACCACGGTCCTCTCATTCACTGCCTGCTGACCGAACAGCCTTGCTAGACTTCAGTCTCAGGGTTTACACGACACTTTTTCTTGGCTCTTTCTATGCATATTTCTCATCAGCATTATTATTGTCATTTTTTGCAGAGTGTTGGAAACCCACTAAAATTAAAAAAAAAAGAAAATGAATCTATATAATTTATAAAAGTACTGAATAAAATGGTTAACTTAGTTTACATCCTAACTTTGACGAGATTGTTTTCCTGGCTACAGAACTATTGCAGCTGTTGTAAATGTATACTCATTTTCTGTCAATATTCAATTTAAATCAAACATTTTTGAAAAGTACGTAACAAAGGGACACTACTGCTTCGAGAAAAAAAAAAAACTAAGATGTTTTTCCCTGGTAGTAAAGTCAGAATGCCTTTCCTGTATCACAGCCAGCCATGATTCTCACCCTCCTACCATCCTTCCACCCTCAGTTGCGTGCATTTCTCTTGGCCACTTCAATCCCTCCTACCAATTAACAAGTAAAAAAGCTTGGAGATCTCAGTATAGAAATACATCACTAGAGGAAATCTCTCTCCTCTGAAGGTCTTCCTGTCCCTTCTGCTCCCTTTCCTTACTCGTAACCACCCCTCTCCATTCTGAGGAAAGCACCTTCTAAGTCGCCTCTTCGTTCAATCAGTTTGCAAATATTCTCTATCCATCTCCATCTGGTAGACAGGCCCCTCACTTCTCAGCGTGTCCCTGAAGCTAATGGCTCCTTCTCTGCCTTCAGCTTGCAGAGAACTTGGTGTGATCTCAGACAGAGCAGACCTTTGACTTGAGGAGGCTCAACACAGTCCACTTACCTCCCATTACCTCTATCTGTTTAAAAGTACCCTGCTCCTCCAAGGAAAGAAACCCACCACTATAAGTAAGAAGGGATGTGGCCCCTAGTGATGGGGACAGTGGCATTGGGTAATCCAGGAGGGAGGATGGCAGGGCCATTTTCTCGGCTCTCCCTTCTCCCTTTGGTCCCTGGGAGGAGAAAAGGAGGGAGAGAGAGAGATGGAGAGAGAGAGGGGTAAGGAGAAAAGGGGAAGACCAAGAAGGAGAGGGAAAGAGGTAGAGACAGACAGGGTGGGGGAGAAGAACAGAGACAGACTCTCAGTTTGTTGATGGCTGTACCTTGTGGGTAAAAGATTCTTCTTTTCTTAGGGCCCCAACATTTCAAAGATTTGCCTCTTGATGCATTCTTTGTTCCTGTTGTCCACCTTCCTTCTGTATGTCCTTGCTACCTCTTCCATACCCATGGGACTAATATGAACATTCTCTTAATCCCTTTACCTCTCCCTTTCCTACCTCTATTAACACATATCAATTCAGGACTTAGCTTTACATTCCCAAAGTCCTAGGGTTATAAATGCTGACAAGAACGTTTCTTAATTCCACAAACCTAACATGTACCGCAGGATGCTGTAGGCTTAACCAATTAAAAAGTAAAGGGTGAAATCCTTTGAAGTGCAATCTATAGAGTGACTTGTGTCACTCCTATGAAGGAGTGTGCTGACTATCTCCTATCTTCCCCTCCATTCACACTCCCGCACGGTCCATAAAACAATGTGCCAACCCACGTCACTCCAGCTACACATCTGTGTGCAGGTATGTGTATGTGAGAGCCTAACACATCAGAGCAACCAGTGACTCTGGCTCCCTGTGCTTTGCACTCTCTTTCAAGTCTTGGGATTAACTGAAAATTCTCATCTCTGCTTTTCATAATTTCTACTACATGAAGCATGACATGTAGGTAAATTGTTCTCTTTAAATGGTGCAGCTAAAGTATTCAATATACAACACAATTTGGGGGGATGAAGGGATGATATTAAAAACACAGTTAAACCATGAAAATTCCATTGAAAGGTTTAAACTGAAACAATTCAGCTATTCAGGATGATAAGACACAGGCATCTGCATTCAGTGAGCATAGGAACCACTTCCAGTCCAACAGGCTGGATGAGTAAGGCCTGTGGCACAGGCACTATTACTACTGACTGTCCGAGTGATTTCGCTGCTAAATTCTCACAGGGAGGAACCAATTTCCTCTGGCCAGCATTTCTGGCTAACTAAGGCTATAAAAACAACATAAGACTCAGCGTATTATGTGAAATGACCGTTGTCTTATTTTTCCTAGAGGTTCAAATGACCATTCTATTAATTACTTACCAATAAAACTATTAATTTTAAAATATCCACAAAGGTCGTAGAATACAATCTCTTATCCAGCCAAGCAGATATTTACCTTTATTAGGGCCAGGTCCTTGTCCAGGATTAAGAGGGGGGATGCGACCTTGTGCTCCCTGTTGCCCTAGGCCTGGTATCAGGGGTGGGGGGCCTGCGTTCTGTCCTTCCTGAAAAGATGTTTGTAAAGCATGGGTGTTGTGAAATCACAGGACTATGCTTCATGATAGCAATCTTATTACAATGTGACAAGATAAAAACACTAGGCTTCCCCAAAGCTTCCAGCAGGAAATATTTAGCTAGTAACATTATAGCAAAATTATCCTTAAAAGCAGGGGGGGGGGAGAGAATACCTCTCCTACCATAATGAAAGGAAACATTTTTATTTTAAACCTGATGACAGGTTTCATCGAAATCTAGATCTTTCCATGCAATGCTTAGCAAGAACTTCAATCTAAAATCAGAAATCATAATAACATAGTAAGGCTGTTTTGACACTACATACTACATATAGGTGAAGTTTCTGGCAGCAGTGAAGACCCAGAAACCTGCCAGGATAGGTAAAATCTGCTGTCACATCCACAACTCCTGGTTAGAGGAAGTAACCAATCCTCTTAATAGGCTGGGGCAGGGGGCTGAAAGGGTGCAAGGAAGGGGGAGAAAGGATATCTTAATGAGCAAGATATTCACGCTGGGTTGCTCCTTTCACTTCCTGCTTATCTCTGTGTCCTGATTTTCCTTTCCGAACTGCCCTACTTCCAGTTATGTCACCTCATATCTTGGTGGATTCATTAGGTTCTTGCAGCTTCGTGTCTGATACAAACTTGCTGCTTTCATCCTCTGAATTTTATTGCTCTGGGACCCTAACTTACCCCTAATCCTAATAATCTGTATTTTTATCTAAACATGTCTAAATTCTGATTCCCCACTGTCCTTGGATCAAGGCTTTTGACAAATATATATTATACAATAAATTTACTGTATATTATAAATTATTAAACTTACCCTAAATTCTGAAAAATACCTCTAGACAAATACAGTCATTCCTTCACACAAAAAAATACACTTGTGACTGTAAGAATAACAGTTTCGACAATATCCAGTCGTTGTAAACAGTGTAACTGCTTTCGTTTCCCAAACGAGCTACATGAAAGAGCAACCCTGATGGGAAGCACAACACTAGCCATTATTAATGACCATTGTTAACTCAATACCAGGCACTCTATTCTATTTTGTTGCCTGCTCCTTTTAGCCAAGGACCACTCTCATCAACATGCTTCATGCTGCTACTTTAACAACTGAAAGCAATTCTATTAGTCAAAATTTTGGTTTAAATAACCAGCCTGGCCAAAGTGAAGAAAGTCAGATTTCAGCATATAAGAAAGATTATGAATAAAGATTTTCATCGGGCAACTTCTGAGATATGAAACACCCTTCTCATGCATCAGACCTTCAAATATTCTACCAATATTTCCATAGATCAATTAATTTTTTAGGGTCATTAAACTTTTCATGCATAAAATCTTTTACTACACAGCACAATAAAAACTAGTATCAAATTATCCCAGAAACTCAGGCCTGTCCTCTGTATCTGACATGTCTAAAATTGCAGTCACAATCTGGGAGCTAAAATTCGTCACTTTTTTATTCTCTAAAATGTTAATTCACTACCATAAGGTTAGTAAAATAACTTATAGTAAATAAATATACAAACACACACACATGCACAGAACACACACTGATTAATAACATATACAATACTTCAAGTTTTAGGATAATTTAGGATGGTAAACCGAAAGGCACTTTTCAGAATTTAGGATGAGTTTAATAATAAAATATGGGAATAAACTCAAATGCCATCAGACTCTTTACTGTTATAACATTTTTAAGTCCTGGAAAAGTTACTGGAGAATAACATACAATTTACTTAACTATTTTATTCCATTAAATCAAATGGTCATCTTTACAGTACAGATTCCCAGTGTGTCTGAAAAAGCAAAACACAGTTTTCCACACACAGTATCTGAGGCGTGTCATCTTCCAAGCACATCCAGTGCCTTTCAACGAGGACCTGGCGGTGGGGGGTCAGTATTAGCTCACTTGCTTGCTTTTGGTCTGCAACTGACACAAATCCCAGTTGTTCTACCCAAATAATGGCTTCAGACAGGAGAACTTCAGGGAACCATAAAGCCCACCTAGCCAAGCAGAGTTAAATCCACTCAGGTCGACGTCTTTTTGTGATTCACCCCAAGCACCTGGTCTTTCCTCAACAGCATCTCGCAAGCACAAGCTGAGCAAATGGGTAATAAAAGTTGGCTGACAAAAACAGATTCCTCAAAAAAGGGCCAGGCAAATTTTTACGTAAATATTCTCTCTTGCAAATATGTGTATATATGAGCTAGACAACTTGGACAAAATCTCATCCACAGGGTCACTGTTTCAGAATGCTCAATTCTGCGGTCAGCAGTCTGTGAAACCATTCATTGAAATGAAGATGGTGAGGTGCCTGCCTACTCTCCAATATACTAACAAGTTACACAGCCTATTCTATCTTAAGAGGCAGAGCTGGCAGGCATGTTAGAGTGGCCAGCTCTGTTTCTGGCAGTCCCATGGAACATTGTGCTACAAAGTAAAGGGCTCGCCAGCCACAAAGCTGCTCACAAGGTAATGTGTTTCCTCCTCAGCACCGCAGCTTTTTTGGAGCACTGGCACAATTAAAAAATAGGATGAGAAAATAAAGACTCATACTGAGATCTAGTTGGTGGTGGCATAACCTAATTCATCATTCTATGATTTTAAAGACCTCTTTAAAGTGTTAAAAAGCAAAGTCGTCACTTTGAGGACTAAGGTGCACCTAACCCAAGCCATGACATTTTCAATCATCTCACATGCATGCGAAAGCTGGACAATGAATAAAGAAGACCGAAGAAGAACTGATCCTTCGAATTATGGTGTTGGTGAAGAATACCGAATATACCATGGACTGCCAGCAGAACCAACAAAGCGAGACTTCGTCTCACGTACATTGGACATGTTACCAGGAAGGACTTGTCCCTGGAGAAGGACATCATGCTTGGTAAAGAAGAGGGTCAGCGAAAAAAGAGGAAAACCCTCCACGAGATGGACTGACACGTGGCTGTAACAATGAGGATGCCTCAGGACTAGGAAATGTTCTGCTATACATAAGGTCACTATGAGTTGGAACAGACTCGAGGGCACCTAACAACATCATTCTTATGATTTCCTTCTTCAGCCTTGATGATATTATCTCAAACCACCATCACTACTTAAGAAACATTTACACCCAGTTGTGACTACTTTTCACAACACTGAGAAGTGTCCCTGGAGTTTAATTTCCTAATGTGCTAATGCTTACAAGTTGGAAATAAATAATACCTGATTGAAGGGGGCCCGGGGCCCATCACCTAGCAGAGCTGTTTTCTGCTGCTGGAATGGTATTGGCCCTTGAGGTGGATGTGGCCCTCTTGCCGGGTTCTGCTGTCCCTGAGGTCCAGGGGGCCCTTGCATGCCACCCTGGGGTGGAGGTCCCAAGGAGCCCTGGGGCGGCCCCTGCTGACCTTGTGAGCCAGGAGGCCCCCGTAACTCCTGGGGAGGGCCCAGCATTGATCCTTGGGGTGGAGGCCCCTGTATGCCTCGAATCTCCTGGGGACCTCTCATCTCCTGAGGGCCATGTCCCAGCAGTCCACTTGGAGGGTGAGGTCCTCTCATCTCTTGAGGCGGGTGGCCCATCATCATCCCTTGGGGAGCAGGACCCTGATTCTCTCGGGGGCCTGCAGGCCCCTGTATTCCTCTTGGATTCAATCCCATCAGAGGTCCCTGAGACACAGGACCTTGGATCCCTTGAGACCCTGGTCCACCTTGTATCCCATGAGGATGAGGAGGTCCTTGCATCCCTCTGGGACCAGGTGGTCCCTGCATACCTTGAGGACCTGGTGGTCCCTGAGGGCCCAAATGACCCTGGGGACCAGGCGGGCCCTGGGGGCCTATGTGACCCTGTGAGCCAGGTGGACCCTGAGGACCTATATGACCTTGCGGACCAGAACTACCCTGTGGTCCAGGTGGCCCTTGAGGTCCCAAAGGGCCATGAGGTCCAGGATGTCTTTGCATTCCTTGGGGCCCATGCATATCTTGAGGCCTGGGCAATCCCTGGGGTGGGCCCTGGGGCCCTTGTGGTCCCATGAATCCTTGGGGCCCCCCACCTCCCTGATGCAGTGGAGGGCCTTGTGGTCCCATTTGTCCCTGCGGTCCAGGGGGTCTAAACTGTCCCTGTGGGCCTGGTGGCCCCATCTGAGCCATGTTCATTGGCATCTGCTGAGATGGATGGGGTTGTTGAAAACCCTGAGGAATTTGAGACATTGGACCTTGTCCTGGAAATGGCTGGGGTCCGAGGAGAGGGGTGCCAGATGAGGGAGGAGGCTGAATTTGCTCAGCCTGTTTCTGTGCAAGTCTTTCAATTTTAAGTTGCTGGAAAAAAAAAAAAAAAACTGAATAAATACACCAGAGATCTTGAAGATACTGTATCATTTACTTTGTTGGGGGATCCTCAAAACAAACATCCTCTTAATGCCTCAACAGTAACTAGAGTCCATATAACATTTGAACATTCTGAGGGCCTTCACAACTTCACAGCACTCAGGCTACCAGTCCCAGTGTAAACTGCTTCTTATTTAGATGCTGGGAGACAGCAGTCAGGTTATTTATATCCATTTTGATCAGGGAAAGCCCAATGATTTACCAGTAAGAGAGTGACTCCAGAATTTTATTATTCTTGGCAGTTTCCAAAGGTGGGAAAAATAGGAACAAACTACCTATTGTATGAGCTGACAGAAAAAAAAATATTCTTTTATCTATGATAAAAAAGTGAATCAAAATCAAAATTATGTTGGCTTTATGTTTCCTATCAAAAACATAAATTTAACTTTGGTCTATGCACTGCTCAACTAGATCTTTTAGAAACTAGCTTCTTAACAGAGCAGTAAGAAATGGTGGTATTCGCCAGACCCATTTGACAGTCCCTTCACTTCTCTTTAACAGCATATTAATAAAAAATGTACTTTCTTAATCTTGAATCCCCTTAAACAGCTTTACACACCTCTAGAAGCTGTGGGTTAGTATACTGCAGTGTAGCCATTTCTTGCTCAATTTCTGCTTGTGTTTTTTTCTTCTCTTCCAATTTAATGTCCTCTTTTCTGTCATTCAGTACCTCATTTGGAGCAGGAATTGGAACTTTATTTTGCATCCAAGCCTTGGAAAAGAAAAGAATATGAAAACATAGCATCACATTGCTGTCGAGTTGATTCTGACCCATGGCGATCCTACTGGGCAGAGCAGAACTGCCCCATAGGTTTCCAACGCTGTAATCTTTACAGAAGCAGACTGCCACATCTTTCTCCAGTGGAGCGGCTGATAGGTTCACACTGCCAACCTTTCAGTTAGCAGTCAAGCAGTTAACAACTGCGCCATCAGGGCTCCTTAAAACATAGCATACGTGTGTAAGTTATAAAGACAGAATGACTTGCTAATATTACATTTATACCATCTATATATCAGCTATTATATCTATATCACTCTATCATTATATTCTACACGGTCACCTACTCATTCAAACAAGTTTAACACAAGTCAATTCACCTGGCATACTCGTCTTTATTTCTAATGCTAATTCTTAAGTGATATGGCAGTGGAATTAGACAGTCACATTCCTGTGTAGAAATTAGTAACATGATAAAAGCTGCAAAATCTTGCATATTACTGAGAATACAAAGCTTGCCTGGCTCGTCAAAACAGCATGTGCACTTTGTGCAAGGGACAATGAAAGCAGAAGACAGACAAGCAATGTAGAAGAGAGTAAACATACTCTCTCTGCTCCATGCCTCTTATATTCTCCTTCCTCTGACAGTCTGGGTGATAACGAGCAGATGAGGACAGAAGATAGAGAAGACTCCTGATAAGCTCAGCACTAACTGCAAACTAGCAGATGGGAGCCGTGTCTAAGATGCACGGATTATATGAACGGTGCTCCTCCCAAAAAGGCCTACAGTACAGAACACCTCTAACAGATAAGATAACCAAAAAGAAACATTTCTAAACTTCAGTTAGACTCCCAACCAGGAACATGCATGAGATGGCGTTACTTTTAGTTACTTACTTGCTGGAACTGAGCGGGAATCGGTTTTGCATATGGAACTTTCTTCTGAGGTACTTTTTTTTGATCCTTTTGCATCACTTCCTCCATTCCCCAATCTAAACCTGGAATTGTCATTTCAATTTCATTTGATTCATCTTTCCCTAGAACCATAAAGAGAAGTAGTTAGCTAAGGAAATGAAATAAACTGATGAGCATATTTTTGGAAGAACAGACTCTAAATAGTATACAATTTACATAACTTTCATCAACATTTCTCAACATCAATCATTTTGGCACTTTAAACATAATTTGGTATCATAAAAATA
This sequence comes from Trichechus manatus latirostris, assembly GCF_000243295.1. Taxonomy (NCBI): domain Eukaryota; kingdom Metazoa; phylum Chordata; class Mammalia; order Sirenia; family Trichechidae; genus Trichechus; species Trichechus manatus. The sequence continues at coordinate 1,522,935 of NW_004444115.1, forward strand.
AGAAATAGGTCTATAAAATTTTTATGGAAATAAATGCATTGGGACAAGTTCTCTTACCCATCTGCTCTTGTTCCATAGCTAATTTTAGTTGTTCCGGTATTCCCATCCCTGGAATTACTGCCAGGCTATTAGGTTCAAGGTCATCTACAAATAGTAATACACCAATAGAGATTTCATAAAAGCAGTGGCCCAATAAAATTAATACGTTAACATCTTGGATAGTTGGCATAATAACAGTTCATTAAGTTATGTTCTACATCCTAATTTGGTTAGTAAGTAGTGTCTAGGGTCTTAGAAGTTTGTGAGCATCCAACCTAAGACACAACTATTGGTCTCTACTTGTCCGAAGCAAAAGAGAAAGAAGGAAAGCAAAAACTCAAAGAAACTAGTCTACAGGGCAAATAGTCTACATGAATCCTGGCCTCATCTATCCTGAGACCAGAAGAAATAGATGGTGCCCAGCTACCACTACCAACCGCTCTCATCAGGGCCACAACAGATGGACCCTGATAGAATGGGAGAAAAATGTGGAACAGAACCTCAAATTCCTAAAAACAAAACAAAATAAAGCAAAAAACCCAGATCTACTGGACTGTTTGAGACTGGAAGATTCCCGAGACTACTGCCCTTCAAATCCTGAACCAAAACTAACCCGAGGTCATCTTGTAGCTAAATAACAGATTGGCTCAACAAATAATGACTATCACCTGTAAGTCGTATGCTCCATTAAAAAATCACCTATCTGAAACCAAATGGTCAACAAATACTTTGAAACAAAGATGAGAATGTAAGGGGGCAGAGAAACTAGATTAACGGAAACAGAACAACAAGAACCAAAATTATGAGAATGTTCAGGCATTGTGAAGAATGTAACCAATATCACTGAATAACTTGTGTAGAAATTGTTGAATGGGGACCTAAACTGCTGTGTAAACCTTCACCAAAAACACAATATAATTTTTTTTAAAAAATTAATACGTTCTAAAGCTGAAACATAATCACTGCTGATTTGTAAATCAATAAATTTATAAAACTAAAGTGAGTTTTGTATGGTTTTCCCAATACTTAACATTTTTATAACAGAATTTCAGATTTCAAAGAAGGATAATATACAAGAGCCTCACCATATTCTACTCCATCTTCAGACATTCCAGGTAGTAGATTTAAATTATATCGATCTCGCATTTTATCACCTGGTCGATTTCGTGTCCAAAATTTGCTGTCAAAATAAAAATAAAGGGGGGAAAAGCATGATTTCAGTGTTTCTCTGGTCACTTATTAAGGGCTAAGTAGGCTCTTGGAGGAGCCCTGGCAGCCTAGTGGTTAAAGCACTCAGCTGCTAACCAAAAGGTCGGGGGTTCGAACCCACCAGTCGCTCCACAGGAGAAAGATGTGGCAGTCTGCTTCTGTAAAGATTTACAGCCTTGGAAACCCTATGGGGCAGTTCTACTCTGTCCTATAGGATCATTACGAGTTGGAATCAATTCTGGTAATGGATGGTGTAGACCCTTGGTAAACACAACACACTTTTATAATGCCAGTCTTCTAAAAATCTAAAATGTGGAAAGATTTTTTTTTTAATCAGAAGGCAAAACAAAATTCAAATAACCAAAGTCATATTCAATATCCAATATCCTTATTGTTGCATATGTATTCATAAACCACTACAAATATCTTTAAGAACAAGTTGGAATATTAACACATCAATCAATAAAATAAACGCATACAGTATTTCCTGTTGCTCTGTAAGTAAGTAATTCCTTGTGATTTCTGACATAAAACTTACCTAGTGTGGTCATTTGAGCCTGAGCAGAGGATGTGTCCAAGAGGATGCCACGCCAGACTCCAGATCATTCCTTCATGGGCCATCTCCATTCCACCCACTTCTTTTTCCACCCTGCAAAAGCACCACAGAAAAGTCTTTTTTATACAAGTTATTAAAAAAAAAAAAAAAAAAGACATTTTCTTTTAACCTTAACACAAAGCTAATTAACATTTATTACTTTCAACCTGGTCAACTGCACAAGTTTTAGGGGTAATGGTTTGTTGTCAGAAATGCATTTTATTCAAAGAGCACTTTGAATTCAAAGAGGGAGAAATGCTTCAAGAATAATTTCTCCAGTAAGAAACTCGTGAGTTGCTGTCGAGTCAGTTCTGACTCATGGCGACCCCATGTGTGCACAGGAGAACTGCTCCACAGGGTTTTCAAGGCTGTGACCTTTTGGAAGCAGATTGCCAGGCCTGTCTTCTAAGGCACCGCTGGGTGGGTTTAAATCGCCAACCTTTCAGCTAGTAGTTAAGCACTTAACTGTCTGCGCCACCCAGGACTCCAATAAGAACCCGGCAGATCTTTTTTTATTACTTTCCCTTAATGACTTCCACATCCAAAAATGGATGTGCTAGCTTTTCATTCCAAACCAGATTTACAGAATTGAAAACTGCAGGCAGTCTCCAATACAGGATATATGAACACTCAGAAAAGGTACAGAACTTTATCATGGTTTTACACATTCAGGTGATCTCTTTATAAATCATACTACTTTTTTACATAATAAATGTTACATACCCAACATGCCAGAATAACAAAGAACCATCAGACCCTCCACTGGCAAAAAGTCCTTCATGAACAGGATGCCAGGCCACAGCTGTAAACCAAAACCATGGTGAAGGACAGAATTATTAGGATCTGAGAATGCCACAAGTAATAATTAGCAGGATGAGAAGCACATCACAGCCCCTGACCTGTGGCTTCTTTCTTATGACCTCGGAAGACTTGAAGCTCTTCTTTCAGGTTTCGGATGTCAAAAAGTTTACAGAGATGGTCACGTGACGCTGTGAGTAGCCAATTGCCATTGAGATTCAATTTTACTTCCATTACTGTGTTTTTATGGGCGTGACTGGAAACAAAGCACCAAGGAAATGATTTGTCAGAACTCAAAACAAGTATAAATCAATATAATGGTCATTTTTGTCGAAAAGCACATGGATCAAGATGGCAAGAGGTCTGGCCGAGAAGTAATAAAGCATGTAACGTTACAGGGACCACAGTTAAAAATACACTTGAAAGAAATAGGTCAGCGGCAAATAATGTTCACTACTTATGCATAGCTCTCATTAATTAGTTTAAATAGAAGGAGAGCTTCAAACAGATAAAAAAGTTTATCTGTGAAACAGAGGAAGCACCAGAACACATAAACTAACATTCAGCAAAGCTGATTAGATTTAAAAAGTTCAGTGAAGGTCCTCTCATTTAGATAAAGCTTAAAAATAGGCTCTGGATAGTCTAATGGTAATTTTAACTAAAGGCAAGGCCTACCCAATGCACACTTGCAGGGGCACCGTTCACAGGGAGTTCTAGGCTGGGTGTGTCCATTGGAGTTATGCAACAAGGCTGCCTTGCTGCAACCAGCTTACTCTGGACATGGTTCACTTCCCAGACAGAAGGACCAGCATACAGTTGCTTTGTCCAAAAAAAACATTAACAACCTATTCATATAACTATGAATGTTTTCAAATAGTTCAAAGAGGACATTTTACTACATGGCTACACCATAAGTGAGCACCTCAGACAAAATATGAGAACTGATTCAAAAATGAAGGAAAATTTCTCTACAAATAGATGGACCGAGATGGGCTAGGCTGCATCTAGTAAGTGACACACTGAACAATTCCATACATTGCCAAATGGTATTCTGATCAGGAGAGACATTAAGCTAGAATAGTAATTAGTAATAATCACCTCCTCTGAGTTCACCCCACCCCCTATGAGAACTGAATTAAATTTAGGTATTAATGTGGTAGAACAAAAATCAAGCCTTATTTCATTAGGAATTTAGAGACAAATCATATTGAACTAATGAGAAGTCTGCAGATCCAAGTCCATCTGTTACCTAAACTACATTTTCTGGAATGCATGACAAGAGGGAGAGCTAAAATGAAAGCGCACGGGCTGCTTGGTTCCCCTCCCCTTAGGGGCCGCAGGGGCTCCTATCACTTACAGTGTTGCAAGACTCTGCCCAGTCTTGGGATCCCAGAACTTGATTGGCTGTTGACTATCTTTACTTCCTGAAACAACTAACCCTTTTGTTGGATGCCAATCTACACATTTCACATCAGCACCATGCCCTGTCAGAAACAAGTTAAGATAAAAACCTCATCAGTCATATGTATCTAAAGCAGGACTCCATTCTAATTTAAATCAAAGCAGGGAAACCTCTTAAATGTTTTGATCTTAGTGCTCAGTAAGGTTAAACTTTTTAGGAGACTCTTTGGTCTTTAAGTCTTTTGGATATGGGAAGCTTTCCTTCTCTGCAGGACCCTCAGAAACCAGTCCTCTTCTCTTGGAACTAAGCTTAGCTTCCTGCCCACATGCAGATAGGTTACTCAAGGCTTTTGGGATGATGTACCTCTAAGCCTCCATATACAAAACTTCTGAAACGTTTCACAGGTTCTAGGATGAACCTGATTGTCAGGCACTACTCATGTCATGCACTTTAGTCCCCCCACTTTGTGGTAGTCCTTATGGATCTTTATGGGTCACAAGTCCTGACTTAAGGCTTACATGACAACACTCTCTAGACATGAGGAAAGGAAAAGTATTGCATCTTTCTGATCCTGTTTGCTGAAATGAAGAATGAGAAAAATAACCCGTTTGGTTCACATTTGTTGTGAAAATCATGAGATGACAAGATACTCTTATTGAGCACTGGTAACCATCACCCCCATAAATCCTCACAAAATCCTTCGGAAGTATTAGCATTATCTCCGTTTGCAAGTGAAAAAATGGAAGGCATAGAGGGGTGAAATCACACACCCTAGATTCCAAAGCTGGTGAACAAGAGCAGGCACTGAGGTCTGGACCTGGTCTGTGTGATTCCAGAGCTAGTCCTCCTAACCAAAAACCACAGATGTGAATGATAGGACTGAAAAACTGAAAGAAATGGGTATGAGTTTTGAATTTTCAAATTTTTTGACAGGTTACGTGTTGTACAAGGATATTTTATATAGTAAATTCACTAAGAAGTAAAGAGAACTTGAAACAATTTCCTTCTCTAACCTGGATCAAATTCAGCTTCTGTGAAGTTTTAAGGTGGGAAGGAGGAAAGATAGAGAATACAGAAAAGGGTAAGTAGGGAAAAAGGGAGAGATGCTTCTATAGTGGCACTGGAAGTGAGATGAACCAATTCAAAAAGGAAGTAAAAGGTTCATTTGCACCTCAAATAGGCATGATTTATACAGACACAACGCCCTATGCTGGCAAACTTGTAGGGAGGTATCTAGTATCTGAATAACAGTTTGGCAGTGTGTATCAAAAGCACAAAAAAGGTGCATAATCTATGACCCAACAATCCCAGAATTTATCGCAAGGAAATAGTGGATGTTCAAAAGGATTTCTCTACAAGGATATTTACTGAGGCAGTTTATTTAAAATGTCCTTGAACAGGGCAAAAATACATCACAAAAATAAATTATTGCATGGTACGTGTACTCGATGGAATATCACGCATCTGTTATAAATGGCCCTATAGATGATCTAATGACATGATTAAATGACATGATTAAAATGTTCATGACACTAAGTTTATTTAAAAAAAAAAGTGTACAGCATTCTTCACATCATCATTATAAAGGGGAAACAAATCAATGACACTGATATAATTGTGAGCATGTATCTATACAGAGGGAGCCCTGGCACAGTGGTTAAGAGCTCAGGCTGCTAACCAAAAGGTCAGCAGTTCAAATTCACCAGCCAATCCTTGGAAACCCTAAGGGGTAGTTCACTCTGTCCTATAGGGTTGCTATGAGTCGGAATCAACTCGACAGCAGCGGGTTGGGTTGGGGTTGGTTTGTTTATCTATACGGAGAAAAAAGGAGAAAAGATTAGACAATGAACTGTTACAGTAAGTAATATTAAGCTGGGAGGCAGGATTAAGGCAACTCTTCTTATTTTACCTATATTTTTTACAATGAACATGTATTATTCTGTAACTTGTGAGAGGTTGGAGAAGGAGAGACGTTTCGTTGGCTTTGTATTTTTTATAAAGGAGAGAAAAAGAACTAAAAAAGGTGGAAAACTGAAATACAAACATAGCTCAATATCCCTGGTCCCTTGCTTATCTCAAGAACTTTTAATGTTTTATTAACCATTTGAACCTAAAAAAGATGTGGAAGGGCAATTTAAAAACTTTATAAGCCACTATCATCTGAAAATGAATATTATGTATAAATATGTATGAATTTTAACTATCAAATTTGACTATGAAAAACGCATGAGAAAGCACTTTTAAATTGTAATACACTATGCAAAAAGTTCATCTCTACCCTCACCTTCTCTAGGACACTTTTATTACATAAAGTTTATCTGTTTAAAGATGTATTTGTTTAAAGAACTATATGTAAAAAAAATAAAAATAAAACTATCATACCATAAAAAAGGAACAACAAAATTAAATATATTTCAGTTGCTTTAATTTTGTTTTCTGAAACACCCTGAAGTTTATTTAAGTGGAATTCAAGCAAGTGAGGAACCTATCTATTCATAATCTGGTAAATGAAGTTACTCATATCATACACATCACTAATATAAATCAAATTTACTGGTACTGATATTTACAATATTATTGGTTACTGTTCATAACAATGATAATTATGTCATAGCAGCAGCAAGTATTTACACAGTACTTCCTAGGTATGATACTACTCTAAGTGCAATATGTATACTGACTCATCATAAAGATTATAAAGCACAGATAGGTTAAATAACTTGTCCATGATCACACAATTGGTATGTGGCAGCAAAGGGATCTGAATGCAGGGAGTCTGGCTCCAGAGCCTTTGGTCTTAACAACTATGCTATACTGCCTTCTCAGATATGAAAAGAGTTAAGAGTTACAGGGGGAAAAAAATAAGAATATATATCTTCCCATTTGTTTACCTATGCATAAATACTCACTCACTGAAGAATAGTACCTAGCAGACAGGGATCTGGGATAGGAGATGTACTGTCCATTTTTTAACCTTTATTTTATTTTGAACCACATGTATATGTTATCTTCCTTTATTATCATTAAATAAATACAAATAAATAAAGTTCCCTAACAAAAATGTACCATCCCTGGACACCCTTTTAACTCAGTACTGAAGTCACTCCTGAGGTTCACCCTTCAGCCAAAGATCAGACAGGGCCATAGAACAAAAAAAGACTAAATGGGCACACCAGCCCAGGGGCAGGGATGAGAAGCCAGGAGGGGACAAGAAAGCTGGTAACGGTGAACCCACGGTTGAGAAGCAGAGAGTGTTGACATGTCATTGGGTGGGCAACCAATCTCACAAAACAATATATGTATTAATTGATTAATGAGAATTAATCTGCTCTGTAAACCTTCATCAAAAGTATAATAAAAAATAAAGAAATAAACCAAACCGTATGTGCAGTATTGTTAACACTTGGGGCTTAAAAAGGGGGACACACACACACGCATAATACACATTCATTCAAAGATGCATAAAATATGAAACAATACATGAGAAACTGATCATACTACCTGCCTCCAGGAGAACTGGGGAGCAAGGTAGAAAGGAGACTTTTCACTGTATACTGTTTGTAATTTTTTCAGTTTTGAAATGTGAATGTACCTATTGAGAAAAAAATTTAATTTACCAAATAATAGTAAATTACCTCAACAAAAATGGGTTTGAAATCTTTCAAATAGCATATATCACCTTTATAATTTAAAAAAAAAAGAAAACTGAAAAATAGATTAAACCAGCATACAAGGAAATTGATATGCAGCTGCTTCCTTCTTCAGGGGAAAAAAAATTGGATTGACAAAAACTATTTCAGTTGATGAAATTCTATCTTTCCGTATCAATATGAACACATTCACATTCAGAAGAACCATACTAGTTGGAATTTATCCTAAGAAAATAATTTTAAAGATGTAAAAAATTTTTATATGTCAAAAGAATTTGAAGCCTTGTTCCTAACAGTAAAAAACTGGAAGTAAATTTAAGAAGTGCAATGATTAAATGAACTTTGCCATAGTCAATAAACAGAAGAGTAATACAACTATTAAAATTAAGATTCTGGGGGGAAAAAAAGTTTATAAAATAATGTGAACTAAAAAGCAAACAAGACACATGCAAACAACAGATGTAAGTATGATTATAAAAGCGTACATGCATGGTCACAAAAACGTAGAGCATGAAAAAACAGAAAATGAAAATTATACTGGGGTAGTACTTTTTTCTACTCATTTTTCCTCTAGTGTTATATGGTCATCTTAACAGTAAATTACATGGACTAGATTTCTGTGTGTGTAAACTTTTTGGTATATTTTTAAAATAAGAAAGGGGAAAAAAAACCTCACCACTAAATTCAAGTTACTTTTGCTGGATATCATTTTCCGTATCATATTAGCAAAAATCAAATTTGATGACACCCAGTGTTAGTAAGAGTAACAGGCACTCTCATCCATAACTGGTTGGAAAGTAAACCGGTACAACTTTTATAGGAGGCCATTTGTAATATCTACCAGAATTTTAAAAGCACATACCCTTTGATTCTGTAATTCCTCTGCCAGGAATCTGCCCTATGTCTACAACTGCAAAAGCACATGAGATTTAGGTACAAAGATGTTTACTGTTATCTTGCTTGAATTGCAAGACTGGAATCAACCTAAATATGAATCAATGAGGGGTTATTTAAAAAAACTAAACTCATATAACTGAACATAATACAGCTGTTAAAGGGGAGGCAGACACTGACGGAACAGGAGAAAAGTGGAGTGCAGAACTCAAATTCTAGTAAAAAGACCACACCTAATGGTCTGACTGAAACTGGACGGACCCTGGAAGACATGGCCCCTGGGCTCTCCGTTAGCCCAGAATTGAAACCATTCCCGAAATCAACTCTTCAGAAATAGATTAGACTGGACTATAAGACATAAAACGATACTCGTGAAGAGTGTGCTTCTTAGCTCCAGTAGATACATGAGACTAAACGCACAGCTCCTGTCCAGAGGCGAGATGAGAAGGCAGAAAGGGACAGGAGCTGGCTGAATGGACACGGGAAACCTGGGGTGGAAAGGAGGAGTGTGCTGTCACAGTATAGGGAGAGCAACTAGGGTCATATAACAGCATGTGTATAAATTTTTGTATGAGAAACTAACTTGAACTGTAAATTTCACTAAAAGCACAAAAAAAAAAAAAAATGGGAGAAAAAAACACTGAGGCAGAAACGCAACTTTTTGGGATAATGGAAATGTTCTATATCTTGAGTATGGTGGTGGTTATAAAAATGAGGCAGAAAGGAGGAGCTCTTTTTGGGGATCAAAATGTTCTGATCTTAATTACAGTATATGCACTTGTCCAAAATTCATAGAGCTGCATAGCTAGAAAGGGTTAATGTTATTTTATGTATATTATACCTCAATAAACCTGACTTTAAAAACACAAGCAGAAAAGCAAGGTGTAACATGGTCTCATTTGTATAAAAGAAAATTTAAGCTGATAACAGTTTGTTAAGGAGAAGAAATGGTGTGGGAATAGAAAGAAGGCATTTATTCCTCTGTAGTACTTGAAGTTTCTTAACACACATATATATATTATTTTTTTAATAGCAACTGCCTTTGGTTCTTCTGTATTCAAACTCAAGGGAAGGACAAACATTGTACGATCTCACTTAGATGAAATAGGCAAATATATAGAGACCAAAGGTTATTAGTGGTTACCAGAGGTAAGAAAGAAGGGGAAAAGGGAGAGCCTTTGTTTAGAGGGCACTGAACTTCTGTTAATGGTGGAGAAGCAATTTGGAAAAGGATAGTGGTAATGGTTATACAACGTGATGAATGTAATTAACGTCATGAACTGTCCAAGTGAAAATTGTTGAACTGGCAAAGTTTTGTTATACATATTTTTACCACAGTTTAAAAAAAAAAAACAAACCTCAAGGGAATGACCTATATCAACTAGTGCCTTCATTTGCACAGCCAGAGTCTGTGTTCCCAGGAAGACGTGCTTCAGATCCTCGGCGGGGATGCATGTTTTCATAGACAGTGCTCTGACTTGGTATGGCTAGATCACTTTCTAACGATATTACGAGTTTTGTGAGCTGGTATGCCATATGTAAAAGCTTAACCTTACATAAATTATTATTTCATAGAAAAATGATTGCATTCCAAACACATGGTTTTCCAGTTTCAACCATTACCCCTGAAGAATGCCTCTACACTAACTTTGAGCATTCCATTTCTGAGGGCCAAGAATTTCAGGATATAATCATTCAAGACTCCTTCTGATGCTCAAGTAGGGAAATCCAAAGAATGTAGTATTTCCAACACTGAAGCAACTACTGTATTTTTACGCAAATAACGCATACTCCCTCCCCTCCACAGTTATTTTTATAAGCATGCTACGCCAATTTCCTCATGTTATGTGTGGGTATGTTATTTACACAGGCACATTATTTGCGAAAAAATACAGTAGTACAGATTTCATGGAAGATTCACTCAGGTGGCAACTATCTTTATGGCCTAGTGACCTAGCTATTTTAGTACTAAATAAACAAAAAACAAAAACAAACCCACTGCCGTTGAGTCGATTCCGACTCATAGCAACCCTACAGGACAGAGTAGAACTGTCCTATAGGGTTTCCAAGCAGTACCTGGTGGAGTCGAAAGGCTGACCTTTTGGTTAGCAGCCAAACACTTAACTATTTAGTACCAATCTCATGACTAAAGTTTTTTGGACTAAGAACTTCTTGCCAATGAAAGGCTGAGTATTTTTAAAATAATTTTTTAAAGTAGCATCTAATTAAACTTCTAAGATTCAAGCTCTAGTGCCAAACCTGCTCCAGATAACACAAGGCCTAACGCAGGAAACACGAGGAGCACTATGTGGACTGGAGGGCTCTACGGGCCGTATGTGGACTGGAGGGCTCTACGGGCCAACTGCATTGAACACACACAAGCCATAGTAAAATGGCAGAGACTTATAAAGGGATTCAGGCATGTGCTTGCCAAGTAGAGCCTAGGATCCCTGGGTAAAGTTTACAGTCCTTATCCACACTTGACGGCAACTGGAAATAGAGAATATGATTTAAGACAGATTTCAACAGTAAGACTTGGAAGTACAACTGCCAAGTTCTAAAATTAAGAGATTCCAGTTGCAAATTATTATATAAAGAACAAGGCTGCCATAAATCTATGTGTGGAATTCCCTTTGACCACAAATACATAATAGCTACTAGCCACATATAGCTATTTTAATCTTAATGATAAAGTTAATTTAGCTCCTCATTCACACTAGCCACATTTCAAGTACTCAGTAGCCACATATGGCTACTGGCTAGCATACTGGGCAGCACAGATATAGAATATTTCCATCGTTGCAAAAGGTTCTATTGAACAATGTTGACTAGACTATAACTAGCCATTTTTAAGAAAGTATCTCCTTAAATTTCCATGATCGCATTGCTTTTTATGACTGAGTTACACAACGAACAGCAACACCAATAAAATTATCTTCAACTGATACTAGAGCAAGGGGAGACCTGTAACACTGCCCAGTACTCTGATTTTTACAAAGGAGAAAAATGAGGCCTGAGGTGCCTAGATTTTCATCTTTCTGTGCCAGTGCTGTCCACCTCACTAAATGTAATGCCCACATGAAGGGGGAGAATAGTTTTTCTTGTTTTGTCTCACAAACAATTCAACTTTCACTTTCTCAACTCTTAAGTGAGGAGGCTGTATGAGACAACTTCTTCACCCCTTTCCATCTCTGAGAACTATACCAGTAAAGAATTTGGGAACAAAATCTAAAAAAAATAATTATTTCTTACAACTATCTGAGAAGTAATCAGATCAATTTTGAAGACCGGGATCCTGTTAAGAATGAAGGAATGTGCTACCCAGGCCTTACTTCCACCAAAAAAAATTTCAAATTAATCTAAGCATACTAGGTTATTTTTAAAGGTTAAGTTTTGAGGGCAATGAATTCTGCATCATTTCTTAGTCTACCTCTAAATTCATCAGAAAAAACAAAACAAAACAAACCTAGCTAACCATTCCCTTAAGTTCCTAGCTAAATGAATAGTGGCAGAATTAGCATTTCTGAGACAGGTGGCCTTGCTCTGTGGATTAACCTTTAACAGGTCAGAAATGGGTTAACCTATTACTTTGTAACAATCATTTGCAAAAAAATCATTAATTACACATTAAAATATACACCTAACAGAATATAAAAACAATTTCACATATTCCATTTGATCATTCTTTCATACATTTATTCATGTGCTCTTTCACTCACGCATTCATTATTTCAAAATAAGTGTGCATGATACCAGCAACATTTACTGGTCTCCTATTAAGGATGTTCGACCTCTGATATATGTCATCACCAAACAAAACACTGGGGGACTACTTCTAAAATCACACAGTCCTAGTATAATAACTTCCAAGCAAGTCAATATTTAGAATAAAAAAGCTTTCTGAAACAAGATTGAAATTAAGTTAAAAAACAAAACTCACAGTTTTTCAGAGACCTTTCTCCACAAAGTAACAGAAAAATCCCTTTACTAGAGAGGTACACACTGCATAACTGTGCCTTAAATAGCAAGGTGCAGAATGTAAAAAAGATAATTTTCCTAACTAATAAAAAAAATACTTCACGTATTTTAAAGCAAGGGGGGTGGTCTAGAAAAACACTGCAAAAGTCTCCTTAATAAACCCTAAAATTCGAAGAGTAACAGGATATATGGTTTAGGCTTTAGATATTTGGTTAACAGATGTTTTAGATTTTTTATTTTTGTAGATAGTGGAGCCTTTCTGTTCATTATTTTCCATCTCAGAACCCACGTCTGAAGTGTAGTGCAAACCAAAAAAAAAAAAAAAAAACACCCACTGCCACGAAGTCGATTCTGACTCATAGTGACCCTATGGGACAGAGCAGAACTGCCTCATAGCGTTTCCAAGGAGCGCCTGGTGGATTCAAACTGCTGACCTTTTGTTTAGTAGTCGTGGCTCTTAACCACTGCGGCACCAGTGTAGTGTAGTGTATTGAAGACTAAAAGTCGGTAGAGAAAGGTCTGTTTTTTGACTCTTCCCTTAAAACAGGGGGTTCCCTGGCTTCCATGAAGTTGTATGTGAACTTTGTGTCTCTGTGCATGTTTCATCAGGACCTCACTCTTCCTCCACGGCCTCATGAGACCCCAAGGGACCTGTCATCCCACACAGGTAGGTAGCCCTGCCTTAAGACAATGCCCATGACCCCAAGGCTCGGTGAACAGTCTGAAAACCAATAAATAATGAGTTTTATTTGAAGGTCAAAAGTAGTGTCCATTTTCCCATTTTTATTTTTCCTAGATCAAACCATCATATGAACAAATCTTAAGAAAAAAAAATCACTCTTTTATACATAACTGAGAAAAAGCACCAAGATTTTCTAATACACGAAGAAAGAATGCAAACAAGGGATTCAAACACCATCTTGTACAATATTAACGTTAAGGAACTGTTGTTCAAGAAAATGCGTCAAATGTTACAAACAAACTCAGGATACTTCCAGCACAAGAACCTAAAATGTAACAGATTAGTTTAAGGCAAAGGGTATGTGAAGCCATGGTCCACAGTCAGACACTTTAGTATCTGCGAGGGCTCAAGAATTAAAAAAATAAGGAAGCATAAGTAACGTGGGTGCACTGGTCAATGAATATGCAATTTATTAACATTTTACTCTCCTTTTTTGCAAAATGATTTTAACCATGATCCAAGAGTCAACTGGGAGTGATTACTACTAATATGTTTATATCATCCAAATCTAGAAAGTTATATTAGTGAAAAACTATAGAATTAAATGTAAAGTGACTTCCAGAAAGGGTATAACTCAAGGCAGTGTTTTCACAAAGTATGTTCACAACAACAGTGTGCACAGTCATGGAGTGAAGGGGTTCTGTGGTCAAACAAGTTGGGCAATGCTGAATTTTAAAAACTTGACGAAGTTTTTTCCCAGGAAGATGTCTGAGAACCTTCCGTGCTCTCACATACATTACACATCTCTAGGAGGTGAGTATTTGACCAGAAGTCTTCTTTCCTCAGAGCACTTCTAAGTCCCTCAAGAGACCAATTTGGGAAATGTTGAAATGCTAGCTTATGACGTTGTCTGGCTATGATGAGCCTAAAAGTCAGGACAGCGGACACCTCTGGGGAAGGAGAGGAAGGAGATCAGCAGGAGCATACTAAGGGGCCTTTAACCATATCAGTAAAGTTTTAGTTCTTAAAAAAAAAAAAAAGAGAGAAAAGTATGGCAAAATGTAAGGATTCGATAGAACTTGGTAGCACAGAAGTGTTTTTCAGATTACAAAATTTTTGAAATTTATGTTGTCAGAACAACCAATATACAAACATAAAACTACAAACTCAAATGGAATTAAGGGGGTAGCTATACCATAAATTTCCTAATCTCCCACTTACGTCACATATTTGATTATCATACGCAGATCAAATGGCTTTTATTTTTACCAACTACGTATTTACATGGCAAACTGGCAAAGGCTGACCGAAAAGAAATTATGTGGGTTAGAAATTGTAGATTAATGTCATGTACCTATTTCTGGCATCAAAGCAAACAAATTCCTATGAATGTATGACTAAATATATAATTTCTAAGTCCAATAACAACACACACAGGCACCGTTGCTGAAACTTACATGTCAGACTGCTATTAAACTTTTATATGATAACGCAGGGGAAAGGATATAAACAGGAAAAGCACAATTTTCATTTTAGCCCAAGTTAAAGAATGTACTTAGAAAAATCACGAGGAATATGAAATCGAGAAAGCTCACCAGGAGGTGACTGATACAACAGGAAACTTACATTATTTTTTCCACAACATTCTCCTGAGGGTTTACTGGAATGTGTGCCAATGCTCTATACTCTTCAGTTATGATAACCAAAAAAGAAGCTACTGTGCAGTGTTTTGTGCCAACTGGCAAATTCCTCTTTGTTGGCTTTTTTTTTTTAAATTAAAAGTATTCAAAAAGTGCATGGCTATTTTGGAGAGTATTCCTCAAAGAAGCTAAGAGGGAAGGAATGCGAGAACCAAATATTCTTTCAACCTCATTCCTTTTGTATTTTCCCAACTGCTTTAAGTAAACACCAATATCGCAAAGCACTTCAGTTATTTGTCTGAAATGGGAGATGCTGGTGTCCTGTACACAATGCTGAGAGCAGCAGGAAAGTCCTTTATAAGAAAGTGTGCACTACTGTGTGTGTGTGCATGTAACTAGACGATCAAAGGTTCTCTTGTAAACATTTCTGCAGACATCCACAATTCAATACAGATGGTACAATATTCTCTTAAAGAATCAAGAAGTCATCACTTGAAAACCCAGAAAGGACATGGGAAAATCAAAAAACATTTAAAAAACAGTACTCATGCTACATTAATAATAGAACTATTAGTGCCAGCAGATACCACTAACCAAGAACAAAGAGAAGCCATGACTGAAACCTCTAATAAGGAAGAAAAAGCAGAACCAAGAAGACTAAAAAAGACATTTTAAATACTTTCGGATAATTCTAGGGTAAGCCTTACTTCTGAAAACAAGGTAAAAAGGCCAGATTATAGATATACATATTTCTTTTTTTAAAGTTGAAAGTCTACATACATAAAAGCAACAAATAATCCTGGCCAAAAAAGAAGTAATTTATTATCCTCATGGTAACTACATCCATGCATATCATCAACTGTTTATTTTGAATTCCCGTGTTTTGCCAGAAACCTCTTAGGCACATTTGCAGGTTTTTGGTTCCCTATAAAAAGGAAAAATTATGAAATTTTAACTATATCAGAAGAAGAATGCTGAAAGTACCCCTAAAAAATGCTGGGGGTGGTGCCTATTAAATGATCTCTAGTAGATTTTTCAATTTCTAGTTATTACTAAGTTTTTTTGTATAAAGATCTGAAATGACATACACTCCAACGGGATCTTGATAATTATCTCCATTTCTGTTTCAAAGCAGAAATAAGACAACTGAGAAAATTTCAACTGGGATCTGGTTATACTGCTTAATTTCCATCATATGAAAAGCATATTTCACTAAAATATCTGTTAAGTCCACACCAATATAAATAATTCAATAAATAAATGGGAAACAAGAGATAAATCTTCCACACAGAAAAATTCCAACAGTATATGTGTATACTGTCCCCTCAGGGAAGTGAAGCATTAAGTCTCCACCCCTTAAGTGTAAGCTGTGCACAGTGACTTTCTTGCGAAGAGTACAGTATGAAAGGGGGAAAATGGAAGAAACCTGACAAACGTTGCCTCAGCCAGGTGGTCAAGGTCAGCATCACAGTGAAAAGTCCTACTGACAGTATGTACCCGATATACTGTGACAAACACGATGGACTTGACCTTGGTGGTCTTCCTTCCAAAAGCCTACAACTCTAGTATAATCATGAGGAAAGTATCAGAAATCTCAAGTGAGAGATATTCTTCAAATCACCATAAGACTTCTCATCAACTTACAGGCTGTAAGAAGGCAATGTGACAAAATCTTCAAAGTGCTGGAGGGGGAAAAAAATTTGAATCTAGAATTCCTTATCTAGCTAAAGCCTCATTATAAATAAGCATGACATAAAAACAGACATAAACTTAAAAAACTAGTGCCCACCTCAGAAGATACGGCCTCCAGACTCTCCGTTAGCCCAGAACCCAAACCATTCCCAAAGGCAACTTTTCAGACAAAGATACTCGTGAAGATAGTGCTTCTTAGCTCAAGTAGATACATGAGACTAACTGGGCAGCTCCTGTCCGGAGATGAGATGAGAAGGCAGAGAGGGTCAGGAGCTGGCTGAATGGACACAGGAAATCTGGGGTGGAAAGGAGGAGTGTGCTGTCACATTACAGGGAGAGCAGCTAGGGTCCCATAGCAACGTGTGTATAAATTTTTTTTATCAGAAACTGACTTGAACTGTAAACTTTCACCTAAAGCACAATTAAAAAAAAAAATAGTGCCGATAGATCTCAGAGGGAAAAATCCTCTTAAACCATTCTAGAAATATGAGAACCAAATGAATGCTTATTAGAAACTGTCAAAATTCAAACCCGTTCAAATTAAACTTAACATACTATTAAACAATACCACTTTTTCCTTGTGCAGGTGTTTAAAATTTGTCATCTTATTGTTCTTTATTTAATGAATAAATAATGAAAAGCCCATTACACTGAGTGAAATAATCACAAAAGGACAAATACTGTATGATACCACTATTATAAACACTCATGAAAAGGTTTACACACATAAAAAAACAATTTTGGAAGGTTACTAGGGAAGGGAGGGGTGGAGAGGAAAATACTAACCAGACAATATGATAGGTGGTAACTCTGGTGAAGGCTACGACAGTATACAATACTGGGGAAGTCAGCACAGCTTGACCAAGGCGAGGTCATGGAAGCTTCACAGACACTTCCGAACTCCCTGAGGGACCAAATTACTGGGCTAAGGGCTGGGGACCATGGTCTCAGGGGACACCTAGCTCAAATGGCATAACAGTTTATAAAGAAAATGCCCTACATCCTACTTTGGGGAGTAGTGTCTGGGGTCTTAAAAGTTTATGAGCAGCCATCTAAGATACTCCACTTGTCCCAACCAGTCTGGAGCAAGGGAGAATGAAGAAAACCAAAGACACAAGGGAAAGATTAGTCCAAAGGACTAATGGACCACAACTACCACAGCCTCCACC
>NW_004444115.1:1540782-1561964 GCF_000243295.1 Trichechus manatus latirostris
AGAATGAAGAAAACCAAAGACACAAGGGAAAGATTAGTCCAAAGGACTAATGGACCACAACTACCACAGCCTCCACCAGACTGAGACCAGCACAACTAGATGGTGCCCGGCTACCACCACCAACTGCTATGACAGGGATCACAATAGAGGGTCCCAGACAGAGTTGGAGAAAAATGTAGAACAAAATTATAACTCATAGAAAAAGACCAGACTTACTGGTCTGACAGAGACTGGAGAAACCCTAAGAGTATGGTCCCCAGACACCCTTTTAACTAAGTACTGAAGTCATTCCTGAGGTTCACCCTTCAGCCAAAGATTAGACAGGCCTGTAACACAAAACAAGACTAAATGGGCACACCAGCCTAGAGACAAGGATGAGAAGGCAGGAGAGGACAGGTAAGCTAGTAGGGGAACTCAAGGTCAAGAAGGGGAGAGTGTTGACATGTCGTGGGATTGACAACCAATGTCACAAAACAATGTATATTGTTTAATGAGAAACTAATCTGCTCTGTAAACTTACATCTAAAGTACAATAAAAACAAATAAATAACAATAAACAAATAATGAAAAGCCCAGGGAATACACTGTGTTTAAAAACCATAATTGTGTTATTGGAGAAAATGGACTGTTTTATTCTGCCTTCCTCTCTGAGCAGTAGCAAGAGTGAATCACAAGAATTCTCACTTCCTCTTACAATCTACTATTCTTTATTCCCAGAGGAAGAGAATACCCAAGAGATGAAATTAGCTTTGTCCAGTAGCACAAGTACAGAATCCAAAGTTTTGTGTTCAGTGCTCACCTGCTATGTAAAGGTTAACAGTAAAAATTCTGGAGTAAACCAAATCTGTTTAAACTCCAGATGACACTAACTAGTTACGTCTTGTGAAATATATTTAACCCTTGCCGAGCCTTCGTATTTTCATGTGGAAAAAAGATGATTCCTCAATTCCTCAATTGGGTAGTTTAAGAAACTAAATGAAATATGTGGAGCACTTGGAAACCCTGGTGGCACAGTAGTTAAAAGCTACAGCTGCTAACCAAAAGATCAGCAGTTCGAATCCACCAGGCGCTCCTTGGAAACTCTATAGGGCAGTTCTACTCTGTCTTACAGGGACACTATGAGACAGTATCAACGGCAATGGGTTTTCTGGAGCACTTAGCACCATGCCCTGCACATATTTTGAACACTCAATAAATAAAAGTTCTTACTGTGATCCAATTTCTGCCCTGAAAGAGTTCACA
Organism: Trichechus manatus latirostris; assembly: GCF_000243295.1. Lineage (NCBI taxonomy): Eukaryota > Metazoa > Chordata > Mammalia > Sirenia > Trichechidae > Trichechus > Trichechus manatus. Next base: position 1,542,025 of record NW_004444115.1, read on the forward strand.
GTGGCAACAGGTATTTCCACATACACTCAGCTATACAGCAAGAGCAGTATGAACAGAGTAAGAGAAAGCAAAGCAGAAAATAGCTCAGAAGGCTACATCCCCAAAATGAGACTTCTGTAAGACGTTGCTGAGCTTCAGTTTTCAAATTATGCCTGAAAGAAAAAACTGGAATTTGATTTCAAAATTCAACTCAAGAAACAGACTTGATATAAATTAATGTCACTTATCTGTCAGAACTGGAAAACCTAAAATGGAAGATCATCACTAACTTCATTATTTTGACTCTATGTTTTAAGTAACTAAAAATGACAGATAATACTTTTGATGTAATTACTGATCCCATTAGATTAAAACGTAGTCTCCACTACTGAAAAGATGACACCAACCAACTCCTTCTGTGTTTCTGGTGTAAATATTTGATGATTCTCTCTACATTTTCTCTATTTTTAAAGGATATTAGCTCATTTCTAAAGGAAAAAAACAGAGAGAAAAACATACTAGGCTTAACCCTTTCGTGACCTACAGGACATACGGCACCCACATATATTTTCCGTCTGTGGGGTTTCTTGGGAAACTGCTTATCCACTGACATTATCATGTGCTGCCAGCAGGCAGGAACCTCTGTAAGTGTTTGAAACCGAAGAAACGTGTGTGGGGTGCAAATTCCTGGTTTTACAGAGTATTGTTTTACGTGGTGCATCCAGGAGGTGTTATTGTGCAAAACTTTCGTCTTTTTTGGCTTTTGTACAGTGAGATAAGCCTTGTAAGTATATTTCCAGGTTTCTGTGTGTTCTTGGAAAGCTGATTTCTCATCCCACCAATCCTATCCCTAGAGAACAGAGGGACATATGTGTCCAACATAATCCCACATAATCCTACCCCCAGAGTACAGAGGGGACATGTGTGTCCCACATAGTATTATTCAAACTCCGTATTACCTACCAAAAATTTACACACATTCAGTGAATCAGCATGCATTCCATTAATGAAGAAATGAAAAATCAACAAAAAATTAAAAGTGGAAAATAGTATGGTCATGAATTAACTCAAATATCTCAGTTATTTTAGGTGATCACTTACCTATAAATCCTCCAATTTCAACGGATTACCTTAAACTTCACATATATGATTAAAATTTTAAATATGTAAGACTTCATGAGAAATGCAGAAATGATAAAAGCAAGAGAGGACACCAAGAGGGAAAAGAAGGAACCAGTTTCAAGGTCATTAATGTTAAAACGGAAGTATATATTAGAATTAAATCATGGTTTTAATACTAAGCGAAATGATGGTATCCAAGTCCCTTCCTAAATTACTTTTAAAAGTCTGTAGTCAGTGCAACTATTTTTCAAGACTGATAAACCAAAAACAGATGGGATCATACTGATGAATAAACCAGAGCAGAGAAAAATAATATCCAAAATACACAGAAGTCTGCAGCTGTTAGGGCCTCAAAAGGCTCTGAGCTCAGTGACAGCTCAGTTTTTCAGGCTGTGAAACAGTAATAACTAATTAAAGGACTCTCCACAGAACCCACCCAGGTGGTCCCTCTAACTTCCCCATTTATATAAAACATCTGAATTCAGCTAAAGCCAGACAACTGCTTTCTAACCAAAGCAAAAATAAATCTGGAAAGAAACCCTACAGCAGGAATTGAGACTGGAGAGTAAACCAGCACAAAGCTTGTGGAAATGCCACACCCTGAAGAAGAGAAAAACAGAGAAGCGTAGGAGGGAGGAGAGGAAGGTGAAGAGGCTGAAAGACAGGAATGAGGACAGAAGAGAAAAAGGAAAGAGGGGGAGCAGAGGAGAAGGAGAAAGAAAGGCAATTCCACCCAAGAGTAAAATAAGCTAAACCACTCCACCACAAAGCATAATCCACTTACTTTGGTAATCGTGACAGTTGCCTGTTGACTCTGAGATCATCCTTCCCCAACCGCCCAGCAAAACACATACAGAGTCCAGAATAAGAAAAGCCTTCTGAGTAAATGGACTTAGCTAACTGCAAAAGAAATCTAAGAGAACTACTTATACTAACCAATACAAACCATTATTCAAATATATGACCAACCAACAAAGGATCACTGGACTCTTGAGAAAAATCATACAGGAAAAAGACATAGAATAAGAGACCCAAGGGAAATAAATAGGAACAATAGACCAAACCAAACAGAACACACTCAAAAACCTCAATTACTATGCTGAAAGTTTTTAGAGGTATATTCATTAAAAACAACAGTCCATTATAAAAAAAGAAAAGACCAGAGAATCACTAGGAATTCTTGGAAATTAAAAATGCAGTGGTCAAAATAAAAATTTCATTAGAAAGGCTGAATAACATTGGGCATAACTAAAGACAAAATTTGTATTCTGGAAGATAGACGAAATCTTGCAATACTTAGAAGACAGAAACAAAAGGAAAAATACAAGGTAGATAGACCCAAGAGCCTCATGCGTCTTGTCAGTTTGAAGTACTGTGGTGGCCTGTGTGTTGCTGTAATGCTAGAAGCTATGCCACCAGTATTTCAAATACCAGCAGGGTCACCCATGGTGGACAGGTTTCAGCTGAGCCTCCAGACTAAGACAGACTAGGAAGAAGGACTTGGCTATCTACTTCTGAAAGAAGTGGCCAGTGAAAACCTTATGAATACCAGTGCAATAATGTCCAGTATAGTGCCAGAAGATGAGCCCCTCAGGTTGGAAGGCACTCAAAATACGACTGGGGAAGAGCTGCCTCTTCAAAGTAGAGTTGTCACAGTGGCTGCAACAATGGACTCAAGCATAACAACAATTGTTGAGGACTGTGCAGGACCAGGTAGTGTTTCATCCTGTCGTACACAGGGTTGACAGGAGTCAGAACTGACTCGACAGCACCTAAAAACAACAACAGACCCAAGAGGCTCAACATTCATCTACTAAGACTTCCATAACACAAGTAGAGACAAATGATAACCAAAGACAAACAGTAACCAATTCCTTTGAACTGAATAAAGATTGGAGTCTGTAGATTAAAGTGCGCCAGGAAGGAAGAATTTTAAAATATTCACACCTATACCTACGATAATGTAAGTTCATGAAGAAAAAAGAGATCACTGAAAAAACTTTCAGAGAGAAAAACTAGATTACACATAAAATAAGAATCAGCATAGTGTCTGACTTCTCATTAGCAAAAACAATACTAGAATAGAGGCTTTCAAAATTCTGAGGGAAAAGGATTTCAACATAAGAATTCACAACCAGACAAACTATGACTCAGGCAAATCACAGACCTTTCCAAATGTATGAATTTTGAAATTTATCACCCAAGCACTATTTCTGGGGAAAAAAACACAACTACTTTTTTGAAAATGTGTTTTCAACAGAAGAAAGAAAATGAGTAGACTTAACAGAGAAAGGCAAAGCAATCCTTGCAGGCTCCCACGACTTCAGCAGCAATACAGGCAGAGAACACAATTCATACAAACTACAGCAAGAAGTAGAACTTGGGAAAGAATGCCTTCAAGATGAAAGCAAAATCCATTTACTCAGATTGCAAAGTTAAAAATCTAAAAAACTGCTATATAAAGGCTTCAACTGACATTAAGAAAAAGGGAAGGTAATTAAAAACTGCAAGAAAAACTAAGTAAATTAAAATGAAGCATTACTTTCAACAGTTAATGATACGTTTAAGAAAAAGCATCACTTGATCTTGACATTCTTCAAGCAGAACAATTTTTTTCACTGCCCCAAGATCATCAGTCCTTCTCTGTTGTGGTTGCTAGGTGCTGTGGAGTGGGCTCAGACTCATAGCGACCTTATGTACAACAGAACACACTGCCCGGTCCTGCTTCATCCTCACAATCGTTGCTATGCTTGGGTCCATTGTTCCAGCCACTGTGTCAATCCATCTCATTGAGGGTCTTCCTGTTTTTCGCTGACCCTTTACTTTACCAAGCATGATATCCTTCTCCAGGGACTAATCACTTCTGATAACATGTCCAAAGAATGTAAACCACTCCACCACAAAGTATAATCCTTCTAAGGAGCATTCTGGCTGTACTTCTTCCAAGACAGATTTGTTTGTTCTTTGGCAGTCCGTGGTATATTCAACATTCTTCCCCAACATAACAATTCAAAGGCATCAGTTCTTCTTTGGTCTTCCTTATTCATTGTCCAGCTTTCACAAGGTGACAGAAAACACCATGGCTTGGGTCAGGCACACCTTAGTCCTTAAAGTGACATCTTTGCTTTTTAACACTTTAAAGAGGTCTTTCGCAGCAGATTTGCCCAATGCAATGTGTCATCTGACTTCTTGACTGCTGCTTCCATGAGTGTTGATTGTGGATCCAAGTAAAACGAAATCCTTGACAACTTCAATCTTTTCTCCGTTTATCATGATGTTGCTTATTTGTTCAGTTGTGAGGATTTTTGCTTTCTTTATGTTGAGGTGTGATCTATACCAAATGCTGTAGTCTTTGATCTTCATCAGTAAGTGCTTCAAGTCCTCTTCACTTTCAGCAAGTCAGGTTGTGTTATCTGCATATCACAAGTTGTTAATAAGTCTTCCTCCAATCCTGATGCTCCGTTCTTCTTCATACAGACAGCTTCTCAGATTATCTGCTCAGCATACAGATTATACCACTTGATTCTGAAATCAATTGTATCATTCATAGCAGAAATGTTATCTATTGGTTTTCTTCTTTTTAGAATGAATTCAGAGTACAAGCAAAGAACAGAAGACAACTGTAGTTGAAGAACAAAATGAAAATAGTTAAAAATCGTTGACAATGTACAAGTAAAGGGAGATAAAAGGGAGAGAAGTGGAAAGATATCAAGAGGCACAGATTTCCTGATGTAAAATAATGAAGAGTCAAGAGCTATTGCCTAAAGTTGATGGTCAAAAAAACAGATTTAATAACATTGAAATCTATAAAGGAAACCATCAAAACAACTATCATTCATTACAACAAAACCCAGGACATAGAGGGCACAGTTGGTGGTATAAGTATACTAAATTCCTTGTCTTTCAGGGCAAAAAGTGAAGACACTGTCACAGATAGATATACCAAGAATGACATTATTTAAAATTCTGATAGTAATACAGGAATATTAAAAACAAAATAGTTTTAAAAATATCTCTAGGGAGTGGTAAAGGATTGACAGATTTTTACATTTCAAGTTTCATCCCTTGGTGTTGGATAAAAGATTTTATGAGTATACATTATAATTTTTAAAAATTAAGTTTAAAATGTACATGGTAGAAATTTTCTAAAATGTTATTCCTATATAATCCTTAGCATTTGCCTACACCACAAACTTTCTTAAACATCATTAATGACTTCTAGGAAATTAAGAACAACTCCAAAGTATCTTCGAGAAGTTTAATGTTCATACCCTTTGATCCATCAAGTTTATTGTGAGGAATCTATCCTCAAGGAACATTTTCAGAAGTGTACAAAAATATAAGGTATAAGGAAGCTTAGTGTACAACTTTGTCCTAGCAAAAGCCTCCTGCAAATCTTGCGTCTATCAATGGGCAATGGTTAAAAAAATTAAGGTACATACATATCATGGAATATTATCGAGGTGTTAAAAAGAGTAAAACTTTGCTGAAGATCATTCAAAAGCGATTGCAACAGTACATCAACAGGGAACTGTCAGAAATTCAAGCCAGATTCAGCAGAGGATGTGGAACAAAGGATATCATTGCTGATGTCAGATGGATCACAGCTGAAAGCAGGGAATACCAGAAAGACGTTTACCTATGTTTTACTGACTATGCAAAGGCATTTGACTGTGTGGATCATAATAAATTACGGATAACACTGTGAAGAATGGGAATTCCAGAACACTTAATTGTGCTCATGAGGAACCTGTACTTAGACCAAGAGGCAGTCGTCTGAACAGAACAAGGGGATCCTACATGGTTTAAAGTCAGCAAAGGTGTGCATCAGGGTTCTATCTTTTCACCATACTTATTCAATCCGTATGCTGAGCAAATAATCCGAGAAGCTGGACTATATTAAGAAGAACAGTCATCAGGATTGTAGGAAGGCTCATTAACAACCTGCGATATGCAGATGACATAACCTTGCCTGCGGAAAGTGAAGAGGACTTGAAGCACATACTGATGAAGATCAAAGACTACAGTCTTCAGTATGGATTACACCTCAACATAAAGAAAACAAAACTTCTCACTTCTGGACCAATAAGCTACATCATGATAAATGGAGAAAAGATAGATTGAAGCTGTCAAGGATTTCATTTTACTTGGCTCCACAAGCAACACCCACGGAAGCAGCAGTCAAGAAATCAGACGACCCATTGCTCGGGACTAATCTGCTGTAAAAGACCTCTTTAAAGTGTTAAAAAGCAAAGATGTCACTTTAAGGACTAAGGTGTGCCTGCCCCAAGCCATGGTATTTTCTATCACCTTATAATCATGTGAAAGTTGGACAATGAGTAAGGAAGACCAAAGAACTGATGCCTCTCAACTGTTGTGCTGGCGAAGAATATCGAATATACCAGAAGAATATGAATATGCCAGAAGAATGAACAGTAGTACAGCCAGAATGTTCCTTAGAAGCAAGGATCTCGCACACTTTGGGCATGTTATCAGGAAGGATCAGTCCCTGGAGAAGGACATCATGCTTGGTAAAGGGTCAGCAAAAAAGAAGACGACTCTCAACAAGATGGACTGACACAGTGGCTCCAACGATGGGCTCAAGCATAGCAACAATTGTGAGGATGAAGCAGGACCAGGCAGTGTTTTGTTCTGTTCTACGCAGGGTCAATATGAGTCAGAATCGACCCAACGGCACCTAACAACAACAGTAATGATACGGAATGATGACCATGATTTATTGCATAGTGAAAAAAAAAAAAAAAAGCAAATTGCAAAAGAATATATTTAGTATAATCTCATTTCATGTAGATTTTTTTTTTAATATCTTTTTGTACATACGCACAGGGATTCTGAAAAGACACATTCCAAATGAGAATAGTGTTACTTCTGGATTGACACTGGGAAAGGAGAGGGGAAGACTCTGACTTTTTACTTTGAATTGTTTGAACTTTTTATAATGTTTATTACCTTTGTAAAAGGTGGAAAATTCTCAAGAAAAATAACTTCCACATTAATCCCACCCAATTCTTTCCTTACTTTTATACCCTCCACCACCCCCAACAGTGTCATAACATAGATCTCAACCTTCCAGATGGCATAGTGTGAATGCGTGAATCCAGACCTTAAAATTTACTCCAATTCTTACTTCCATGTGATACACAGACTATACCTGATGCCATGCATGGCTGATGGAAAAAAAAAAAAAAATTAATGTTGCGTTTGGTTGGTCAGGGAATGGTGCTATTAATGAAGCCAAGCTTGCTGGTTAGACCCCCATATAGGTTAGTAATTATAATGAAGGCAGCCTGCCTTTGTATTCACCATCTGTCATCTTCCTGGTCACAAGAAGGACAAGACATGGAAGGATCAAGGTAAATCCATTTTAACTAGCAGGAACACTTTTTAAAAATGCATACACACAGTGATGATAGTCACATTTTTGTATTCTGAGGAACACACTTGTGTGTCTGTATGACCATAGTTTATAACTTTTGTCAGTGATCCACAAATAAATTACTTTCCTATCAATCAATAATGCATCCCAAAGTTCATCCTGGTTAGCAAGACATCTACAGCAGAGTTGCTTCCCTGTGCTCTGTGGGAGCAGTGTGACATTAGTAAGGCCTAACAGAGGAATGTGTGGAAGGTAAAAATGGACCATGACGTTCCCATTTTCTGGTCTTTGGTTCTCATCTTCAGCCATCAGACTTGCAAAGTGATTTATCTTTGAATACAACATCAAAGCAATGTGGCAGAGTGGAGTTTTCCCACCTCAACTGTACAAAAAAATGATTTTTCTTTTACTACTTGTTTTTAGAAAAGGCAACAATAAAAGCAGAAAAGTCAAAGACTGAAGAAAAATAGAAGACATAAATGAGGATTCACAATGTGACCACAGTGCTAGTTATATAAACATTATTAACAATGAAAACATTTGATTCTGATCTAACTTAAAATGTCCAAATAAACAACTTATCCCACAAACATGTACATCTTTTTGGGGGGTCTTTATATTTTTTCAAGATATTGTACCCTAGTAAAAAATAGCAATAGAATGAATATTCTGCAATAAATTTATGGAATTATGTAGTATATCTTATACTCAGTAAATAAAGATTTCTCTAACTAGAACTCAAAAAAGCAGCAAAAGTGGCTCTCAAGAACAATTCAAGTATATCATCTACTCAAAACACAAATAAGCAAGCAAGCAAGCAAAGGAAGACTCTGGGGGTAGTGCACGGAGAGTGGTAGGCAATACTGACGTTCTGAGATGACACTGAAAGTGAAGTATGAGGATTATACCTTTAAAAAAAAGTCATAGTTCCATTTCAATACAATGTTATTTATTTAAATATGGCTTACAATACAATTACTTTTATCAATAACACTTCTAAACCTAAGAATCACTAGTGAAAACAGGATAATCATATATATGATCCCAACTCTTAATCCAATAATATCCTCCTGTAAATAAGCCCTCAAATACCCTTCCTAATCAATCCCAGCCTCTTCTTTATCAAATGAACTTACATATATGTACTCCCTCCATGCTTCTTCAGCAATTTTCCTTGCACATATGTAAGAGTTAACAAGCAATAAACATTTTAGTGCCTGCTATGTGCAAAGTGACTTCTTCAGTGTTATTTCTTTGACCCTCACAACAACCCTGTGAGGTAGGTATCATTAGCCCCACTTTACCAATGAAGAAAAGTAAGCTGAAATAGACTGACTTGCCCAGTGGCAGAGCTGGGATCCAAGCTAAACCTGCTGACTCTCAAATGAGTAATGTTTCAAGTACCCGAGAGGAAGAACAAAGATTGACACAAGTATAAAGTACGACTCTATCTAGAATTTTGGAGCAGCTGGAGACAAGGTTCAGTAATAACAATAATTTCTTCTTCCTTTATCATTAAACAGCAATTGTAGCATCCTAGCATTAAATTCTAAAGGTAACAATGCATCAGTTTATCCCACCCACTTTATAGAAGAGAAAAAAAAATAGCACAATACAAACAGACTTGCTCTCGTCATCAACTAAGAATCAATAGTTAACTGGTACTCATCTATACCAATCCTTTTGGTAAATACAGAGCTATAAAGAAGGCATAAATGTAAATGTACTGACTGTAGTATATGACAGGACCAGTGAATTTTGTGGAGATGATAAAAGTGCGTTGGTTACCGCCGAAAGAGATTCAGTTTCAAAAGCAGGTAATTACAGAATCTAAACCAGACACTTAAACCAAGAGAATTTACCACAAACCTATGCACTGGCTGCCTAAATTATACGAAGATGTACTTTGGCATCTACACGTACTTCAGACACAGATACGAATGGTAACAAAATAATTTTCCTCCCAATCCTGCAATCTTTGGTAACTCTGGAATATGCTAATACCTTTTTTCCATGCATAATTATGTACTGTACTTACTAAATAAAATCTAAATGTGTTTAAAAAGTAAAATGAACACGTTTTTCTGTGTGGGATAGGCTTCAGGAGAAAAATCTTATTCTGAAAAGCTTCCAACCTTAGTTTGGCCCAAATCAACAATAATCTAAGGCTACTTCTGCTTTACTAAAGCATGACAATGTAAAAACCTTTGCAGTCTAAATCAAATCCTTTTTTAAAGGCTTCTGAGGTCTCATATTCATTCAGAGTTATCAGAAAATAAGCTATGGAAATCTCAATGATAAAAGATGATTACATTTTCTTTTATTTCTCTAGGAAAATTCCATAGATGAATGGTTGAATTAGTATGACCACTTGAGGCTGGTTCTGCCTATAACATGTCTTGTGTAATGGAGCTGGACATTTTAAATTCTGTAGTCATGTAACACTAACCAAATGTCTGCTAGACTTTTAGTAAATATTCATGACTAAATCTTAACTGCAAACCTAATTTGTTAGTTTTAAAACTTAACTGTTACCCCACAATAAAAGGATTCAGTGTTAAGGTAAAGATACACAGGAAGAAGCCTATTTTAGTTTACTAGAGGACAAATTTTGTTCTGTGACTATCATGGTTTAAAGACAGCGCCAAACTTACACGCAGCACATGCTCAATAAGTATCTAATTTTTAAAAATGACTTTTGAAGTCATTTACAAAACTTACAAAAATTACCTCATTAATCACAGAGATATTCTTCTGTGTACCATAATGTAATAATGCAGTGGTGATTTCAGAATATATGTTATGTAAAACTATGACACCATTAAAAAAGATGTTTCCAAATAAAATAAATTATAAAATAAAAAAAAAGAATCTTCCAAACCTAGTCTCCAGTCATCACTGGCATTTGCTCATGAAGACTGAAATGACTGATCCCTCTTCCCTCTATCTGTGCTTGGCACTTTGCCAGGCACCTAGTGCACAGTAATTATTTGAATACATGGATAAACACAAAGATCCTTTCAGCACATAACCTCATTCACATAACTAAGCTGCAGTGTGAAACTGTGAAAAAATGATCATTTCTTTGCCTAAGGTCAACCTAACAGTTCATAAACAACTCCTAAAGCATAAAAAACTTAACTCCCAGACACTAAGAGTGGAGGAAATTCTAGGATCCCTAGGAGAGATGAATGCAGGAAAACTCATCTATATCTTTTTTTTTTTAAGTCCATATTTTACCTACTAATTACTTCTTTTTCTAACCAGCTGAAAAATGGCATCTGCTGGTTAATACGCCGCCACATGCTTCCCAACAGCTCTCAGTTTTGTAAAAACTACCAGTGTCACTGCAGCTTGTCCCACCCTATACATGATCAAGATGTCATTGCTACTAAATCTTACTCTCCCCTGGCTGGTCCCTTTACATCGTGAGAGAGAGACTCGTAGGACTTGATGGCTTGTAAGAAAGGAAAAAAAGCAGCCCCTGATTTCTGAGAACTGATCTGACACAGCTAAGCCTCAACGTCATTACAAAAAGGGATCTGACACTTAGAGATAAACCACTTTGTTCTCCTGTTGGACATAAACAATTTCACTGAATGCCTATAAAGGAAGTTATTATGACACCATGATAAAGTGAAACAAAAACAAGGTCACCGTGCAACTCACAAAATACCAAACATCCTTCTCTCTTGCTAAATGAGCTGGTTCTTTCCCAATCACAGCTTTATTCGTCACTCTAGTCTGCACTCCTATCAGATTAATTGAGGTTCTAATCAGAAAATTGCCACTGATTTCTGACACTATCTGGGCAACACCCAGGTTCAGAGGCATTTTAAAAGAAGATTCCAGGAAAACGCCAAGTTATAATACAGCAAAAACTATAAATAAAATGTAGAATAGGGTAACTTTCTGTTTCTTAACAAAAGTGCTCACCTGAAAACAGGTTAGTAGTGAGAAGAAACTACGAAGCAACATTTTCACGTGTACTCCTTCTCTGAAAGATTTTTTAAATGATTTTTTAAATATGCACAATCTTCCGCTTTGTAGCTAAAATGTTGTTTTTGTTAAGTATTAATCACACTGAGATAGAGGTAAAAAAACTGAGAATGCCAACTTAGGACAAGTAAGTTTCTACAACACAAATAAATCTACTATAGACACTAAGCATTTTGTCAAAAAGTCTATTTTTTAAAGCTAAACTATTCACAACTATATATTTAACACAAAAGTTAAAAACTAGAAATTTCTTCCAGAACTTGAGGGGAATAACAGTAAGTCACAAAGAAGCCCCTCTCTGCTTCAAAGAAAAGGCAGAAAACGCCTTTTTAATTGTTATATAAAAACAGCTTGTGAAAAATCACAGACAAAACCAGAAGATACTGGGGGGGGGGGGCAGGAGGGAGTATACTCTAGTACCTTAAGTTCCGATTGTTTCCTGCCTGGCCCTGAAGTTCCAAGTTTGAAGCTTCAGTCTGAGATCCCAAAAATAAAAGTCATTCTCTTCAAAGATACATCATTTCGTAGGAATCTGCACTATGTGGGAGTTTTGACTGAGAAAAAGACGATTTTTACTACCACTACCACCTATCTATAGCACGCTGAAGTGTCCATACATTACCACTTTTTATGGATGGCAAAAACTGGGTTACTCAACAAGCAGAAGGAGCAACTGAACAAAGAAAATCAGTTTTTAAAAATATGTTTAAAAATGTGTTCAAAGAAAATATACCAAGTAATGCCTGCGTAACTCACAGTACTAAAATTAAGTTTGTGGTCTTCCTAAGCCTAGGTATTAACAGATATTTTAGGTACAATGGGTTGGATTTTCATAGACTCCATCTTAAAGTAAGTTTATGCCCTTTCACTGCATTTGTGTTAGGGTATTAGAAGTAATCCCACAGCAAGGCTAACCTTCACATCAAATCCAACCTCCGCTGTAAATCGCTTCTAAATTTTTATTTTATAAATTCGTATTTATTGCCTGGTGCATTTTAGCACATGTTTAATTCATCTGTGATTCTAAAACGATGATTAAGGAAACATCACAACGTTGACAAGTTTCTCTTTAAAATCTGGATGCCTATGTTGTCGTTTAGTTGCCATCAAGTCGATTCCGACTCATGGCAAACCCGCACATGCAGAGCAGAACTGCTCCACAGGGTTTTCAAGGTTGTGACCTTTCAGAAGCACACATCCAGGCCTGTCTTCCTAGGTTCCTCTGGGTGGGTCTGAACCACCAACCTTCTAGCTAGTAGTCAAGTGCTTAACCATTTGTGCCACCCAAAACTCCTTCTAGATCCTAATAACAATGCCAAACCTTATCTTCAAAACGACTACAGAGTCCTTACCATGCCTTCTCATCAAGTACTGAAACTGGTCTCTACTGTACTGTCTTTCAAATATTTACCATTTCATATCATATGCTTTAATTTTTAATATCTGATCCTAAATCAGAAATACATTTGTTTTTAGTACTATCAATATCATCATCTTATTTCCTCACTGTGGAGGAACAGCAAATGCTTACAAAGAAAAAAGTTCAAAATATAAAGGAAGAAATACATTTTAAACAATTCAAAGTTATTTTATAGTAACTGATTTAGCGATTTCTCTACTAGAATTTAATAAACCAAATTAAATGCCTCATTGCCAACTAGTAAATACTCTTGAAGAATTTTAGTTTTAATAACATTTTATTTTCACCAGAAGACCCTTGGTAACTTATATTTGGTGGCACATTAAAACCATAAAACCAAAACTGTCCTAAAAAAGTCACAATGATTATACACTTAAAAAAGATATAAATAGAGTACTTTCCATAAATTTCTGGAAAATGAAATGATTTTATAGAGTATTAATAAAACCACCTAAAATAGTGCTTGATAAATACTTGTGTAATAAGTGAATAATCCATACCAATGAACATTACCCATTAAATATACACATTCTCCTCTTGTATCCCCTAGATCACTTGGTCTGCTGTGGAATATGCCATCCACATTAATGTTGCTGGGGACTTAATAACGGATGTTACACAGTAACAAAGGCATTTTGTTGTGACCTAGCTACACAGAAACAAAATGTTCATAAAGTAGTACCTTGGCCATACTATGCTTAATGCACTCTTGATATTTTCTATTCTATTTCCTTTTTTGAACTTGCTAATCTGGACCTTCTAAACTGATTTCATGACCTACTGATGGGTTAATGGAAAACACTGCAAGAGAAAACTGTCCCCAGATATGTGACCATGAAGTGTTACCGCAGTATGTTCTGTGTAAGGTGAACTTCACTGGCAGTAAAAACAAAGCCCTTGTGGTTTTAATAAGGCAAATCTACCATCACAAATAAAAAATATTACGCCAAACTTTTGAAATATTACATTCGGGGCCTACAAAGAACACAAACTGGGTAGTGCCCTACCGACCTCAATCCAAGAATTAAAGGATTCAAGTTCAGCAATCAATAAACTTACAAGGCTCTTTCATTTCTGATGTCTCCTTTAATACCATCCTGTTTGCTCTTGGGATCACTTTGGCCCACATTTGCTACATCCTACATAAAAATTTAGCTCCCTGCAACAAACTATACCAAAGACTTTGGGAACAGAACACATTACATTCCAGCCAGTTTGCTTCCAAATGGCAAACTTGATGGGGTGGCGGCAGAGGATGATCCCAAGATCAAAACAGATGACATTAAATTTCTGTATTTAAATCTTGTCTATTGGTACAAAAAAATATGTAGGATACTCTCCAAGACTACTAACTTACCACTGATCATATTAGTCATCCAAGATGGCAAAAAGAAATGACATTTAATTTGCTTATCTAACTTAATAATTCTTGTGATTTAAAGGTTGAGCAACAGGAAAAAGCCTGTTCTTCCTCCCAAGGAAAAATAAATTATGCCCTGATGAAATACTCTAGACACCAATGCCCACAATCTGCTGCAGAGTGAGGAGCTATGAAAAGTGTTCATTTTCAGGGTATTTAACATTCTTGATCAGTACAGTACCTGGCCAATTCACAATGCACATGTGAAGAAATGAAAAAAACTAGAAAAATGTTGGAAATGGTGCTTAAAAGAGGCTAAGTCTTGTAAATTGGAATCAGCAAAAGAACCAAGCACTGTACCTTGACCAAGGTGGGTAATCATTAAATATTTGATTCATCTAACACTTAAAATAGAATCTTCAAATGCTTCTATACCAGACCTTAAACAAAAAAGACTAGTTCTAAGTTCATATTGTTGAGAATTTTGTACATCTAAAAAACTTGACAACTTTGTTTAAATAATTTTGTTTTTACCTGTAATAGCTGACAATGGCTGAAAAACATTTAAATAAGAAAAGTAAAATGCATCTGAGGTAATCTTTACTCTTAAACAGGCAGGTGTTGAAATTGGCTATGGAGATGACAAAAGTTGAAGAAATAACAGCTGACACTGACTGAACGGTATTTATGTGCCAAGCATGAGTCAAGCTGTCGCTGTTGTTAGCTGTCATCTAGTTGAATTACCTCATTTAATTCTCAGTACAACTCAATAAAAGGTGGGTATTAATCCCCATTTTACAAAAGAAAGTACAGAGTAACACAGCTTGCTCCAGCTTCACATGGCAGGAAAAGGATAAAAGAGTGACTACATACAGATTACAAAGCCTGTGACTGTAAATCATATGCAATACTGCCTCTTCATATGCAAATTTTTGTTTGCATTGTTTTTAGCAGCAAGAAACTAGCAGATGAAGCTAATCAAAAAAATTAAGAAAGCATAAGAATATCTTCAAAAGAGCATAGTGGCAAATGAGTGAAAGGAAAGTAAAATGACTGTACACAAGGGAAGGTAAGACGATAAACCCACTGCCACTGAGTCGATTCCGACTCACAGCAACCCTACAGGACAGAGCAGAACTGCCTCATTAGAAACCACAGTCATGAGGGAATAGCTTGAAGAACAGTAGGAAAAATAATAAAAATATCTTTCAAAGGCTAAGCTGTCTAATAAAAAGACTAGGCAGGAAATTGTTGACACCCACAGATTCCCACTCATAGCAATCCTATAGGACAGAGTAGAACTGCCTCATAGGGTTTCCAAGGCTGTACTCTTCCGAGCGCTTAACCACTGTGCCACCAGGGCTCCAAGCAGGGAATAGGCAAGAGTGCTAAAAATTTTTATCTTGATCTAGGAGTATATAAATGTATAATGCGTAGATAAAATGTAAAACTGTCATACTGCACGTAGCGTGTATATATACAACTAGAATTAATAGATAGATACTTTTTTAAATTTTAGAAGACTAGGTAGGCTTTCAAACTCCATTCAGTACTCCAAACAACAGGGTTAATACTACATATGATCTAATGTCTCGACAAAAAATTTTAGAGCAGACACTGGCAAAATCATAGGATCATGGAATATATCCTATCCACTTAACCCTTCTGATGATGTATTCTCTTCTAGGCTTTGCTTGTTCACTGTCTTCTGCTTTTCGATCACCTACTATACTGCTGTTAGTTGCTGCTGAATCTGACTCCTGGTGACCCCACATGTGCAGAGTACAACTACTCGAGAGGGTTTTCAAGGCTGTGACCTCTCGAAAGCGTACTGCCAGGCCCGTCTTCCGAGGCGTCTCTGTGTGGATTCAAACCACCAGCCTTTCAGCTAGTAGTCAAGCACTTAACCTTCTTAATCAATGTGTCCACATGTGTAATTGACAGACTTTTGGATCTTCCCTAAAATATGAAATTAGGGTAAACAGACAACCTAATTCAGGTTACATATTATCAAATCTAACAATCCATCTAAAAATGGAATGCCTTCTGTAATTTCCCTGTTGGTAAGCTAAAATTGGTACAATTTCAGTGCAAGAGAGCCCAGTAAGTCACACAACAGCCATTTTGTTATATTTTAACAGTTTTAACTATGGGAAAAATCTCCATAATTAAAGCAGAACAGAATATCCTACTATCCTTCCCACCCACTTTATTATCAACCTATATAAAATAAATCCAATCCCACTTCTACAAAAAATCCTGTAAATATTTAAAAATGACCATAACCTTCTCCTAAACTCACTTTTATCCAAGCTGAATACTACACTTCCCTTTATGCTTCTCTTCTTTCCAAACCCTTCTCCATTCTGGTCATCTCTCCTCAACAATGAAGGTAAAGGGAGATGGCAATGCTAGGGCACAGAATCACAGACTTTCAGCTTTGGAATAGATAACAGAAAAAGAGAAAAACAAACAAAATAGAAAACAGCAACTTAACCACTTTTTCAGCTATGTATCACAAACTAGGTCTCTACAAGACATCAACTCTTTAGCCAGTTTGAACCACCAATAAGGGGCCGTGCACTAGTTAACAGGAGGTCTACAACAGAGCAGCAGACTATGCTGTGGATTCGCTGAAAGGCACAACAGGCCACAATCTCCGTTGTGCCTTCCAGGGTTCCCAAGGGACCAATGCCATTTTGAAAAACCTCAGCATCTTAAAACTAATACAACTCACTGGGTTACTCCCAAGTGATGTGCGATATTCCAAAAAGCAATATTCAGAATTATGGTTCTCGTGGGGGGGAGGCCTAAGCAGATTGGCTTTGAATAATTTAACAGTGCATTTGAGAAACTAAGGCTATTTAATGAAATAACTTGTTTAAAAAAAAAAGAAAGAAAAATGACCTATAAATTACTATTTCTTCCTATAAATAGGAATTGCTATTCTGGTTTTACTTAAAAAACTAGCAAGATGGATTATAAGACTTTAAATGCTCCTCAGAAATTCCTAAGATAAGATATAAATCAAACTTTAAAATAGTTCTCTGGTATATCATAAAAAAGTAAGTAAATGGCAAGGGTGGCTATGAAAAACAGTATTAGTTTTGGTACTTTACTTACCTCATTGCCAAATAACTTATTGATTTTATTTTTGATAATAGTATACTTTAACCATAGACTTTATTAAAGCGTCCACCCACTAAAAGTGTACAACTAAAGCAAAGAGTCAAATTCATGTTCTATATTTATTTGTCACCACGCATCTGTCAGTTTGTCGCACTGTGGTGGCTTGCGTGTTGCTGTGATACTGCAAGTTTTGTCCCGGTATTTCAAACAGGAGCAGGGTTACCCTTGGAGGACAGGTTTCAGCAGAGCTTTATCAGACTCAGACAGACTAGAAGAAAAACCTGGCAGTCTACTTCTCAAAAACTGGCCAGTGAAAACCTTATGAATAGCAGCAGAACACTATCTGATACAGTGCCAGAAGATGAGCCCCTTAGGTTGGAAGACACTCAAAATCCAACTGGGGAAAAGTTGCCTCCACATAGTAGAGTCAACCTTAATGACGTGAGTGCAGTTAAGCTTTCAGGACCCTCATTTGTTGATGTGGCATGACTCAAAATGAAAAGAAACAGCTGTAAACAGCTTAATAATCAGAACATTAAATCTAGGAAAACTGGAAGTCGTCAAAAGTGAGATGGAACACTTAAAGATCAATATCCTAGGCATTAGTGAGCTGAAAGGAACTGGTATTGGCCATTTTGAATCAGGCAATCATATGATCTACTATGCTGGGAAAGACAAACTGAAGAGGAATGGTGTCGCATTCATCATCAAAAAGAACACTGCAAGATCTATCCTGAAGTAGAACACTGTCAGTGATAGGATAATATACATATGCTTACAAGAAAGACCAGTTAATACGACTATTATTCAAATTTATGCACCAACCACTAAGGCCAAAGATGAAGAAACTGAAGATTTTTACCAACTTCTGCAGTCTGAAACTGATCAAACATGCAATCAAGATGCATTGGTTATTACTGATGACTGGAATGCAAAAGTTGGAAACTAAGAAGAAGGATCAGTAGATGGAAAATATGGCCTTGGTGATAGAAAAAAATGTCAAAGATCACATGACAGAATTTTGCAAGACCAACAACTTCTTCATTGCATACTGCAGAACAGTCATCAATTGCTCATATGCAAGTTCAAGCTGAAGCTGAAGAAAATTAAAACAACTGCACGAAAGCCAAAACATGAACTTGAGCGTATCTCACCTGAATGTGGAGACCATCTCAAGAACAGATTTGACACACAGAACACTAATGACTGAAGACCAGACGAGCTATGGGAAGACATAAAGGACATCATGCATGAAAAAAAGCAAAAGGTCATCAAAAAGACAAGAAACAAAGAAAAGACCAAAACAGACGTCAGAAGAGACTCTGAAACTTGCTCTTGAACGTACAGTAGCTAAAGTGAACAGGAGAAATATGTAAAGACCCGCAGTTAGAAAACTAAAAGGGAAGAATACGCTTGGCACTTCTCAAGCTGAAAGAAAAGAAAAAATTCATGCCTCGAGTTCCAATATTGAAGGATTCCATGAAGAAAACACTGAATGACACAGAAAGCATCAAAAGAAGATGGAAAGAAAACACAAAGTTACTGTACCAAAGAGAATTGATCGATGTTCATCCATTTCAAGAGGCAGCATATAATCAAGAACCGATGGTACTGAAGGAAGAAGTCCAAGCTGCAGTGAAGACACAGGCGAAAAACAAGGCTCCAGTAATTGACGGAATACCAGTTGAGACGTTTCAACAGAAATGCAGTGCTGGAGGTGCTCACTCTTCCATGTCAAAAAATTTGAAAAACTGATACCTGGTCAACAAACTGGAAGAGATCAATATTTGTGACCATTCCAAAGAAAGGGGCTCCAACAGAATGCAGAAATTATCAAACAATATCATCAATATCACATGCATGTAAAATTTTGCTGAAGATCATTCAAAAGTGATTGTGGCAGTACATCGGCAGGGAACTGCCAGAAATTCAAGTCAGATTCAGAAGAGGATGTGGAACGAGGGATACCACTGCTGAAGTCAGATGGATCTTGGCTGAAAGCAGAGAATACCAGGAAGATGTTTACCTGTGTTTTGCTGACTATGCGAAGGCATTCAACTGTGTGAATCATAAACAAATTATGGATAACACTGCGAGGAATGGGAATTCCAGAACACTTAACTGTGCTCATGAGGAACCTGTACTTAGACCAAGAGGCAGTCATTAAAACAGATCAAAGGGACACTGCATGGTTTAAAATCAAAAAAGGCGTGTGTCAGGGTTGCATCCTTTCATCACACTTACTTAATATGTATGCTGAGCAAATAATCCAAGAAGCTGGACTACATGCAGAAGAATGCAGCGTCAGGATTAATGGAAGGCTCATAAACAACCTACATTATGCAGATGACACAAAACCTTGCTTGCTGAAACTGAAGAGGACTTGAAGCACTTACTGATAAGATCAAAGACAGCCTTCAGTATGGATTACACCTCAATATAAAGAAAACAAAAATCCTCACAACTGGACCAATAAGCAACATCGTGATAAACAGAGAAAATACTGAAGTTGTCAAGGATTTCATTTTACTTGG
>NW_004444115.1:1562064-1581542 GCF_000243295.1 Trichechus manatus latirostris
AAATCCTCACAACTGGACCAATAAGCAACATCGTGATAAACAGAGAAAATACTGAAGTTGTCAAGGATTTCATTTTACTTGGATCCACAATCAACGCCCATGGAAGCAGTGTTCAGGAAATCAAACAACATATTGCACTGGGCAAATCTGCTGCAAAAGACCTCTCTAAACTTAAAAAGCCAAGATGTCACTTTGAGGACTAAGGTGCGCCTGACTCAAGCCATTGATATTTTCAATCGCCTCATGCATGTGAAAGCTGGATAACGAATAAGGAAGACTGAAGAACAACTGATGTCTCTGAATTATGCTGTTAGCAAAGAATATTGAATATACCATGGACTACCAGAAGAATCAACAAGTCTGTCTTGGAAGAAATATAGCTAGAGTGCTTCTTGGAAGCAAAGATGGTTAAGACTTCCTTCTCAGGTACTTTGGACATGTTCTCAGGAGGGACCAATACCTGGAGAAGGGCATCGTGCTTGATAAAGTAGAGGGTAAGCGAAAAACAGGAAAATCCTCAAGGAGATGGACTGACACAATGGCTGCAACAATGGGCTCAAACGTAACAAGATTGTGAGGATGGTTCAGGATGGGGCAGGGTTTCATTCTGTTGTATACAGGGTCATTCTGAGTCAGAACCGACTCAACGGCACCTCACAACAACAACATATTTATCTAATTTCACTAGCCCTTTCCAAAGCTCAGAATTTTAACTTTAGAAAAGCTCATGTGGCAGCTAAATGCATCATATTTAATGTTAGACTAATACAGGTTCAACAGTCTAAACAATTAATGACAGAGAATTCCTGCAGAAAGCAGACAATTACAGACTATTTGATAAATACAAAGATGTAAAGATTTCTTCTGAAAATCAACTGCCTAAATTATTAATCATACGGATTTGTCGCTGGCAAAAAAAACCACATCTTTACATACAAAAGTGTCTGGGAATTGTTCTTCACTCTTAATCATAACAGTAAAATGACAGCAGCAGCATATAGCTCTGCCATCAATTAAGAAAGCCATAGGTTTATTGTTAACACATTTTTTTATATATTATGTACATTATTTTAAATAATAGAGATAAAAAGAAGAAAGTTGAGTTTAAAAATTAAAAACAATTTCTACAAAATGTGAATGTGCCATGTAAAATGAAAATTTCAGGAACTTACTCCACTAAGTTTTTCAAATAACATACCTCAAAAGTTGAGTGTTTTTCTCTCTTATAATATCCCCAGATAAGTATATGCACAGGATAAATTACTGAGTCTATATAATCTAGTGTTTTTAGAATAGCACTGTGCAAAGAACCTTAAACAAACTTTTCCTCAAAGTAAGGATCTAGAGATGGGAGAAAAAAGGTGTTCATATATAAAATGGCTCCACATGGTTGTCTGGATGATTAAATGAGATGTTCTTGAACTCCTTTTAATATTAAAACATACTATGTTAGTGCAAAGTATTACTCTGCTTCAGGCTATTTTAAAGGAAGCTAGGGGTTTTTGTGTTTTTTCTTGGGGGGAGTAGATAGAACTTTGTGGAATGTTTTGTAAAACCCTGTATAAATAAACTAGACCAATTACCAAACAATGTGGCTTGCCAATTTTACTTTAAAAACTAAAATTATTTCCAATTAAAAGCAGCAGAGTTTTTATAACACTCAGACTTTGTAGGCTTGTCTTCACACAGTTCAAAAATATACTGCTCAACCAAAAGAACCCCTTTATGGAGAGGTTTTTCTCTTTATTAAAAACCAAGCCCTGATTTGTAGTGATGCCGTTACATTCTGTGGTGTAAACAGTCTCCCACCAGAGCCAATTTCAAGCTACGAACATGATGGATGACACCAAACAAGGAGCTGGGAAGAGATGTGCAGAACTGTGTCTCGCAGGTCTGCCCACGCCGCATCGAGTACACCACACTCTATATTCCCAGGACCTACCCAGGTCCGTGGCATACAGCAGTTGTTCAATATATATATTTAAAAAATAAATGAAAATGGATAGATCAGTGCAAACCTTTCACCATCACTGGAGAAGCAATTCAAGGTGATGAGGAAACATGGCATCTGTATATGTGGGGTAGCATATTTTTGATTTACGTTCTTATCCAGCCTTGATGAATAAACAGTTGACACAGAATTGCATAAACACTTGTCAAATAATCAAAAAAAGCTATGTTCTTGTAAATAGGTATAACTCAGCTACTCTAACTCATCTCAAAACAATTCAGTACGTTAGAGTAAATTACTAAGAGTATACCATTTTAAGGCAGAAATGGTCTATATTTTAACATGTTTAAGCTTTTGAACTTGTTATTAAGTGGGATGATCAAACTGGTGAGACGTACTTGTTTAAAAAAAAATGCAGTCAAAGAGGCATACAAGGACTTATCAAAGGTACTAATATTATTTTTCTTAAGCTGTGTAGTGAGTACTCAAGGGGTCCTCTTCCTCTCCATGGGTTCTACATTTGAAAGCTGAAAACAGACATTACACCTCCACAATAAGTTTCAGTATAACTCCTTAAGTTCACATTCTATTTATACAACTTAGTATATATCTTACAACCCATTTGCAGTTTGAGCTTTTGACTCTGGTTTTTTTGTTGATAAATGTGTGATATATTTAAAACCTATGTGAAGAGTTTAAGGAATGTTAAAATGAACTTGAATACCTAAATTAGTTCCCTCTACTCACACTCCTCACCCCCACAAAAAAACTCTACTTTGTAATCCTGTCATTACAGCTCAGGAAGACATTGCTAATCCATACCGACATTACTTCTAAATTATAAAAGAGGCAGCTTAACACAGTGGTTAAGAGAATGAACTCTGGAGTCAGGCAGCCTGGACTCTAATCCTAGCTCCACCTCTTATAAACTACATGACCCTGGACAAGTTTACATTACTTTTTCCTGTCTTGGTTTACTTATTTGTAAAATGGAGAACAGAAGATACTTATCTTGGAGGGTTATTTGGAAGATTAAACAACGGACTTAGAACATGACTGATATACAGTAAGTTGAATGTGTCAGCTATAGTTACCGTTAAGATCAAGAATGTAAAACAAAATTAAAGCATGCTGAATTGGATTCTTTTTAAGAGCATAATGCCTCTCCCTACAATTTATTTCAGTACTTTTATTCATATTTTTAATCATTTCACCACTAATCAGTACCAAGTGATCTCCTTCTAACTCTATACCGTCAAACTATCCTTGTAACACGACTCATCCCACATATTACCATTAAAAGCTTGTGTAAACATCTTAGCTTTCCTACTAAATGTTAAAAAGCATGAAGGTAGAGGTCATGCCTTGTAGGAAATTCTTTACCTAGAGTAACCTGCATATAGTATAGGTTCATTATTTGCTGAATAAGTGGATTTTGATGGGACTATTTCACTTGTAGTCAAATGCAGAAAATCACCTAGTGGCTCATTTAAACTCATGATGTTTAAAATATTTTAATCCTAGCTCATGCTATAATTCATACTAGTGAATTGTGTGAAAAATGTGTATAAATTATACTGATTTGCATATGCTTTTGTAATGAGTGGACACATACAGGGTGTTTCTCAATGCTGCAGTATATTCAGTTTAATAAATGTCTATTTTTTCTACCTATGAACATGAAACACAACTGTTTGAGTAACAAATCTCCTGACAATAGACCTAAACTAATTTTAAACCATAAAAATATTGATTACTTTTCTCTTGGTAACTTCTTCATTTTCCAAGAAGCATAAGACCAATCTCAAAAAAGACACTAAAAAGTAACTATAAATTCTGCAGTCAAAAATATGGCATTACAGCTTCTGCCATGCACAAGCACCCTGTGTGCTTAAAGATCAAAGATTAGGCTGAGAAAACATGATAGCTGTCTCCAAATACTTAGAGGACTGCCATGGAGACGACAGCACAGACTTAATTTCTGGTGTTCCAGAAGGCAGGACAAGTTGTAGGGAAGCAGATTTCTGGTATAAGGGACATACTTTCTGAAAATACGAGCTGTCTAAAATTGGAAAAGGAAATCATGTGAGGCAGTGAAAACTATATAGTTGAAAATGTGGGTAGAATGATGTAGAAAAGTGAAGTACCTGATAAAGACTTGGACTCATGATCACAAATCTCTCTCTCAGTTAGAATGAGCACAGATTTTCTTAACGCTTCATCCCAAAAATGATAACCTGATACACAAGATCATCAATATTGTAGGAATAACTGGCTTACTTGCCAGATGCTAGTCTATGTGAGCTGCATGAATGTTACGCCTTAACAAAGGGGAACTGACATTTTACAACTTGGAGTGATAAAACCCTATTTGTTTCACTTTGTGCCCCAATTTGCTCTCTCCAAATAGCTAAATGAATTAAGTTCACTTCAGACAACTGGAGATCCACTACTGCCTTTATCCCCAACCCACCAAATGTAAGATTGGAAAATCACAGAAAGAAATTTTTTTTATTTTCATATTTGTTCCAGGCACTCATTTAGCTACAAAGAAAAAATTATGACTCTAGAGCAAGTAAATATTTTTTTAAAAGAAATAAGACACAAGCTAAAACGTAAACCCTGACAGTACACAGAGGTTCATGATACCTTTATGCATGTTTGAAAATTTCCACAGTAAAAACTTAAAAAGAATCCCCACATAAAAAATAAATTTCAACTCTCATCTAATTAATATAGACATGATACTGGTGTATTTTCTAAGCTACAGGAAGAACAAGTAATGATTCAGCATCCACTTAACTTTATCCAAATTCACCTGGATTTAAATCTGAAAACGTTTAACTGCTAATTAATATCTCACTAAGCAAATGTGATTAAAAACACTGACTTGAAGTATATGTTAAATATTTCAAGAGCCCTCCTCTTCTGTCTATAAAGTATCAATACTGTATGTTGTGAAAAAGTTGTAAATTTGACAGGAAAAGCTTTTAAGCATTATTTAAAAACAGTCTGATTACCAAAACTCAAAAGCATCACTTCACTGGAACTTGGGACTGAAAAACATTATTATAGAGCAGTTTTTCTTCTTCTTCTTAATCCAAGATGTATGGTGGCTTTATATCAGACTACAGTTATTATAGTTCATTTTTAAAAATAAAATGTTCTGATATCTTAAAATTACTTTTAATAAACAAAATTATTTTGTTTCCTCTATATTTGAGGATTTTCAAAGCCTAGATAAAATTCTTTATCTTACTTACGGTTAACAGTTAAGACGTCTACTAACAGAGAAGAAAGATGGAAGATGAATGTGGCATTAGGCTGGGAATCAAAGGATAAGACTGTTGTTCTGTCCCTGAACCTATTTTACCTTGAATGTGTCACTTAAGCCTTTTGGGTCATCATGGTCATCCATAAAATGACTCACACTAAATGATTTCAAGACTCCACTTAGTTCTGGAATACATAATACAATATGATGACTTTCATCATGAGTACATTCCCTCTACATGACGGGTGCTATATCCTTATGCTAGCTATGGTAATAAAGTGTTATGGATGAAACTGAAGCCCATACGAACTGCACAAAGCCAGAAATGGTTAAGCGTAAGTGATCAAAGACACTGGCTTGAAATATGGGTTAAATATCTGAACAGCTTGTCTCTTGTCTATAAAATATCAACATTATATGTTGTAAATAAAGCTAAAGAAAAAGTTGTAAAAAACCTACAATTCAAGTAAGACAACTAATTCTACTGGCTCTTGGACAGAAAGGGAAATTTTCAAATAATAATTTCTTAACACCCAATATCTGCAGCACCCACTCTCCCACTCTGCATTTTGTGTCAAGGGAAGATTTTACTTTTTTGGCATACTGAAATCAAGAGTATGGAGTAGAATATGTATTTGAGAAAACTGCCTTCCTGATTAATAATAAACTAACAGGATTTAGTTAGAAACGTAAATGTTTTTGTTTTGGTGTTTCTATTGCATATGTAAGACACATAGTTAATTCCACTGAATTTATACACACAGCATTGTACTGGTAATCGTTCAACTTCCTCACTTCATGAAGTCAAAAATTAAGCTAATCCAAGTGAAAATATGGATTTCTCTAGCAGCATGGAACAATTCATAAAGGTTAATTTGTAATTATGAAAAACTAAACAGGCAATCCCTCCCAAATTTAGTTACAAGTGGGCCAGTGGTACAAATGTGTTTATACTAAAAAAGCAACTGCTTTCATAAACAGCAATACTGAGAAGTGTAGTTATTGCCACCTCTATCTTGTCAATTAATTCATATTGTAAAAGGATTGCCAGCGGATTGTGATCTAAATAAAATTATTTTGTCAGTATGCTGGGGAAAAGCATTCTGGGTACAGAAGACAGAAAAAGGAATACAATCCTAAAAGATGCACACAGAAGCAAGTCATTGGGGAGGGAGGATCCCGTGTGGATAGGACACTTGTATTTAATTTATAGCTAAAAGAATTCAAAGATATTTGTAGTAAAACAAGCAAACAAAAATCTAGAAAATGACTGTGGATCAGAAAGAGAGTTTGGCTTTTTTTTTTTTACAGACTGACAAAGAGATGGTGTAGATATTAAAAAAAAACCGAGTGGAGATATAAGCTAGTGTTGTGGTATTGTGATGATTTTAACCACAAATGCCTTTCCTAGTTAAATATTCCAATCAGTACTGTTAGTACACGTACCTCGGAGAATTCTTTCCTCATGGCAACGAAGAAAGTCCCAGATTCTAACAGTGCCGTCATCAGAGCATGTAGCAAATTTATTATCCGTGGGTGAGAAACTGTTACATGAAGACACACAGTGGGGGAAAGAAGTCAGCATTTAACGGATTATCTGTGCTTCTTAGACAGGGAAAAATAAAACACTGTGCTGAGTTATAAACAGGAGAGGGGAGTATTCAACAGTGAAGAAGCCCTAAAAAGAGAATGGTGTCAGCTAATATATGCATCTCATCCAAAGAATAACAGACTCATTGTTCCTTAGTTTTCAATAATCAACATTCAGAGAACTTTACGAGTGTTATTGCAGTATTAATTAAACCCACGTTCCCCACAGTATAGTATTTCTCGTCATACCATCAAAAAAAAAGTTTAAGGCAAGTTTAAGTGTTGAAACTAAGTGAATTCTGTTTCTGCAATACTCCTATAAACAGTCTGTTAAATGACATAGGAATACCGCCCAAATATTAATGTCACCATCTAACTCAGGTACTTTATGAAAGAAGCTGCAAAAACTCAGGCAGGATACTCAATAACTGGTTTCTAAACAGCCTACATATGTTATTTCTCATTTATTCAAAAGGTCTACGGAAAACTTTCACACTTTCTTCCTGGCAAGCTATCCCATGAATGTTGCTCCTTTTAAGATAGGGGTGTTGAGACTTGTGTTTAAAGCCAAAGAACTTGCTGCAAAGGAGGGAAGCATTTTCTCCTCCCTGTTGTGAAAGACCATTAAAAGTTTCTCAGCTCTAAGAACTCCCTTGAACTTCTGAATCCAATAACTAAGAAAAGACCAACACTGGAAGGTCAATGTATAGGCATGACACTAGGGCAAGGCCTATAAAACCGAAGCATGTTTATCCAACAACTTTTGTTAAGATTCTGAAAGCAGAAAAAAGTGACTGCGGTGATGAAGTTTCTACAAAGATGTCAACCTCCTCCCACGCGTGGATGGCACCACAACCTTAAAGAATGCTGCTTTGCTTTATTCTGAGGCTGCAGCAATTCTTCAGGCTTGTTTTTGAAACTTGTTTTTTTTTTTTTTTTTCCAGTTTTACTTTACATATCTCATTGATATGTAAAAATATACAACTCACTGAAAATATCCACTTATTGTACATTTGCATAACTGGTGTTATCAACAGTGAATCAGAAGAAAAGTCCTAGAGTCTTCTTGACAATGCTCTGGTTACAGTTTCAAAGCTTGAAGAACGCATGATTAATCCGTTAATGCTTGCCACATCCAGAGAGTTATCTGCGAGGGATTTAGTCCTACTATGCTTTTGAAGTTGTGGCATAACCAAGCCAACCAGTTCTTCATTTAAGCCCTTTTTCTTGTATTTTGTGTGAACTCTGAAGGTGTTTTCTGTAGGCTTTAGATTTTATTCAGTTAGGTAATTAAAGACTGAATTCTTTATTTAGAATGAAATATTCTTGTCTTACACAGTAGGTAATAAAAAAGAATAACGTATACACATTATTAACCATAAATGAAAAGAGAAAACCAGTGCAAAATGCGGCAGACAATACATCTCTAACATATTGCAAAGGCAGATACCAGGACCACACTACTTCAGAAAGGTGCCAGCAAAACGGTGAATGTGTGAAAACAAAGAAAAATATTGTGTTTATAGGGTGCAGAAAGATTCCCAGAATCTGACAGAGCCCATGCATCTCTGCACCCAGGATACACTTAGAGAATAGTCTAACCATGACAATAGGGACTACAGAAAATGGTATATTGTGTATAAACCTGGCCTCTCTAATCGCCTCCTTATGTGCCTGGAACATCTTGACGTTGTTCATGTTCGACTGCCAGTATTTCACATATCCTCCGTGATCTGCTGTCAACATCCACATGTCATTATGTGACCAAGTCATGGCCCTCACTGGGCTATCATGAGCCTGTGAAAACAGAAAAATATTTGTAAAGTATTGCTTCAAAGGATATGTAATCCACGGTGTACAGGAGCATACATTAACTCACAGCAATGATCTCTCCAATTTTAAGTTTAATAACGCCAATAAAGTAAATATAACACATACTTTCAAAGGATGATTTGATTATTAGTATAGGGTCGCTACAAGTCGGAATCAACTCGACAACAATGGGTTTTCATTGTGGTTACCTGTAATATTGTTTCAAAATTGAAAGTGAGTCCATTCCACAAGGTGAACTCTCCACTAGAAGCTCCAGTTACCAACCGTCTTCCTTCTGGAGTCCACTACGAGAGAAAAAAAGTCAGGTTACACAAGGGGATGAACCCAAAAACTTAACGAGTTTTTAGAACATTTCAAAGTCTTTACTTCTAAAATAAATGACATTAAGTAGAAGATACTAGCC
This sequence comes from Trichechus manatus latirostris, assembly GCF_000243295.1. Lineage (NCBI taxonomy): Eukaryota > Metazoa > Chordata > Mammalia > Sirenia > Trichechidae > Trichechus > Trichechus manatus. Next base: position 1,571,116 of record NW_004444115.1, read on the forward strand.
TTTGCTTTAGTGTAGCTCAGATTTATACCAAGTACTTTGTCCAGAAAAGAACTTATATAAACATAGTGCAGGGAAAGCTCTAGCATTTTAGCTCATTAACTTAATTAAAAATAATAAGCACATTATGAGGAACTGGTTAAGTTACACACTTGTATGCACCCTAAAGAGCATTTCAAAACAAACTATGCAAAGAGTTCATTTTCCTAGGATATGTGGTTAAAAAAAAAAAAAAAAAACCGGTTGCCTTTGAGTCCATTCTAACTCATGGCAATTCCACGTGTTTCAGAGTAGAACTGCGCACAGGGTTTTCAATGGTTGTGATCTTTCAGAAGTAGGTTGCCACAACTTTCTGCCAACCTGCCTCTGAGTGGATGCAAATTGCCAACCTTTCAGTTGGCAGACAAACATTCAACCCTTTGCATCACCCATGGATGCACGATATATGGTAAACTAGTATCAGTCACCAGAAAACCATGAAGACTGAGTGAAGGATTCCGTTTCTTACAACTGCTAGTGAACCAAGGCAGACTGAAAAGTTCCACTGTTTTATGAGAAAACAGTGTAACAACAAGGACCAACTTAAAGACATCAAGGCTTTCAAACTTTTCCTGGCAACTAGATGTACCAAAAAAAAACAAAAACAGTTAAGCCTCTTCTCCAATCACAGTATTAAGTGATGACAAATCTTATGCTATTCTACTACCAGAAAATTCACTACAGTAGAGTCATAATTAATTAATACTACAACAAAATTTTAATGTTATAATTTGCATACCAAAGGAACCCAACACATATGTCCCGGTCAATTAAAAAAAGGAAAAAAGTACTTTTTCTTAGTTTTTAACTTAAGTTGCAGTGATAGATTACACGTTTTCCTTGGAAAATGTAAATATACAAAATGTCAATATTACAATCCTATTTTCCAAAACAAAAACTGTTGACAGTGGAAAACTACAACAGGAACAACAGGATGAGATAGTTATGAGAACTATTTGGTAAATTACACAAATGTGTAAAAAACTGGCTTTTTATTGCTTACCTGCAGATCATCATTTTGATTATTAACGAATAAAAGCCTCCAAATTTCCTAGTTTCTGTTACTGCTATGGATTCCAAACCAGACAATATTGCAGACAACCAAAACAGTAGACACAAGGTCCATGTTCCTCACTTCTTAATACACTGTAATTTGGATTGTAATTCTACTATGTGCAATTTTCTCCTAAGACCTTATACCTTGATCCTAAACTAAGATCCTGCCTAACACGACACATAACAAAATGATCAGATTTTAATCATTTCAAAAGGTTTGCTCGAGGGGGGCAGAGCCATCGTGGTGCTAAAGACAGAAGCACCACTCTGTCCCTCCACAGAAAAGACCCGAAAAACTAATTAAAATACAGACAAACATCAATCCTGGAACCCTAAGTGTCAAATGAAGAGATAATTAACTCAACCAAGCACCAAATGGAATAAGAAACTGACAAGGAACAGTGAGGAAGGAGAGATACAAGCAGAGATCCCCTATCGGCTAAGAAGCTTCACAGAACTCCCAGCAGGAGACACAGCACCCAGTAACCAGCGATACATGCTTTCATACACCCCCACAACCTTCCTCCCCCTGCTCGGCCTCCGCTGCTTCTCAGTGGGCTGAAATCACTTGGCTGAGAGGCGCCGGCTCTGTACTGCTTGGATTTGCCCTGCCAACACCGGCGGGATCCTTCAGTGCCATTTCTTTGTTGCTGGTATTGCTTTTTTCAGATTCTTTTGGTTTCTCCCCTGCCTCTCAGCTCCTCCTAATTTCTCTCCAGAGGCTGTGAAGCACCACACAGCTGGCAACCTGCTTCCCTAGTCCATGCTGCCACACAGATGGGATCAATGGGGGCTTTTTTTGTTTCTCTTTTTGTTTTTCTACATTTATCAGTGTCTTGTCTCTGTCTACTTACCTTTTTTACCTGTCTCGTGAATACCTGGCACTGTGTGCAATCTCCTTCTCATCTAGCCAGGCTGTACTGCATGGCTTGGGAGCCACTTCCCCAGTCTCAGCAGCTGCACCAGTGGGATCCCTGTGGCCTTTGTTTGTTTCCTCTTTTTAGCTTTTCATTTTTCTACATTTCTCAGTTTCTCATCTCTCTCTACTTACCTTCTTTTTCTATCTCCTGAATACCTTGGTTTGTTGTTTCATTTCCTTTTTGTTTTTCTTCATTCCTTGGTTTCTACTCTCTCCACTTCAATGGGAGGCTCCCTCACATTTTTCTTGGGGGGGAGTGGGGAGCTCCTATATCTCTCTCCTCTTTTTCGTCTTTCCCACACCCAACTTAGCTTCTCTTATCAGAAACTCCCAGCTCCCTCCTGCCTATCTGAACGACGCACTGAACATCATACCACCGAGCAGCACAGGCACAGCCTACTGCAACATGCCTTGCACTGACCCCCCGCCTGCCAGGTCAGCCCCATACGTGACACAAAAAACCCATCCCAGTCCCTCCCCTTCAGCTAGACATGCCGTGCTGCACCACAGCTGAGCGACTAGCCCTGCCTGTTGGACAAGGAGGTGAAAAGTATCATGCCCACAGATGAGCAAACAGCGAAGAACAAACAGCCCACCTGACCAGACATAACCAAATAAAATAAAAAACCAGAACAAACAAATCTACAATCCACTGACAAAGAAACAACTACTGAATGTCCCAAAGAAGGAAGACAATATTAAAACATATTAAAAAAAAAAAAGGACACGATGGTCCAAGTAGGTGTCCAAAATAAAACACCAGATGACTTTCCAATAGAAGAAAAGACACTGGAACTACCTGAAAGGAAATTCAAATTCTAATATTCAGGGCTATCCAAGAGTTGAAGCAAAAAGCACATAAAAATGAGAAAAAAAACAGACAAATTCATGGAAAATACAGACAAAACAATAGAAGAATTCAGGAAAATAATACATGAAAAAATGTCAAAATAAATTCACAACTAGTAATCATACAAAAACAACAATTAGAAATCCAAAAGATAAACAACAAGTTTTCAGGAATGGACAGTGTCACAGAAGGTCTGAGGAACAGGTCTGAAACAATGGCAGAAATGAATCAGTGAACCTGCAGACAAATACTTGAATACCATTTTGTTTCAGGAAAAATCAGAAAAAAGAATGAAGAAAAATGAAAAAACACTAAGAATTATGTGGGATACAATCAAAACCAAAAATCTGCAAGTGATCGTAGTTCCAGAACACGGGGAGAAAACGGAAAACACAGAGAGGATCAATGAACAATTGCTGACAGAAAACTTCCCCAGTATCATGAAAGTCAAAAAGCTGGCCATCGAAGAACCTCAACGAACCCCATATAGGATATACCCCAAAAGAAAATCACAAAGGTATATCATAATCACACTTGCTAAAACCAAAGACAAAGAAAGAATGCTGAAAGCAGCTCCAGAAAAATGAAAAGTTATATACACAGGGAAACAAAAAAACTAAGTTCTGATTACTCAGCAAAAACCATGCAGACAAGGCGGCAGTGGGATGACATATATAAAACCTTGAAGGAAAAAAATTGCCAAGCAAGAATAATATATCCTGCAAAACTCTTTTTCAAATATGATGGTGAGATCAGGACATTTCCAGATAAACAGAAATTAAAGAATATGTAAAAACCAAACCAAGCTTACAAAAATTATTAAAGTGAGTCCTTCGGTTTGAGAACAAGCAACATGAGATGACAAGCTGAATCTAGGATGCAAGATCACACCAGCCAGATACCACCCTAGAAAATAAACTCTGAAGGACTATTCAAAATCAAAAGAATTACAACATGGAAGCAGAGAGGTTAATCTGTAAATGATAACAACATCAGAACAATAAAATAGAGAATAAACGGTGTAGGTATAGAACTTTCTAATGGAGAGAAAGGCAAGGTGATACTAATTAATAATAGACTGGGTCAAACCTAGGAAGATAAGGGTAAATTTCAAGGTAACCACAAAGTAAGCTAACGAATCTACTCATCAAAATAAAGCAGTGAAACATAAAGTCTCAGGAAGGATAAAATCTACAAAAACAAAAGAAATGAAAAAAAACAATCCAAAAACAAAAGAAATTCAACACAGAAGAGTAAGAACAACAAAGAAAACGTCAGCTCCACAAAAAAAGCACTACAAACTGACAGCAATAAACTCACACCTATCAATAATTACACAGAACATAAATGACCTAAATGCACCCATAAAGAGACAGAGTAACAGGATGGATTTTAAAAAAAACAAACAGGATCCATCAATATGCTGTCTACAAGAGACACATCTTAGAAAAAAAGATGTAAATTTATCAAAAATCAAAGAATGGAAATAAATATATCAAGCAAACAGCTACCAAAAAAGATCAGGAGTGGCAATACTAATCTCAGATAAAACAGACTTTAAAACAAAATCCACCATAAAAGACAAATAACTGTGCTATATAATGATTAAAGGGACAATCCATCAAGAAGACATAACCATAATAAATATCTACGCACCCAATGACGGGGCTCCAAAATACATAAAACAAACCAACAACACTGAAAAGAGAAATTAGACAGTTCCATGATAATAGTAAGAGACTTCAACACACCACTATCAGTAAAGGACAGAACACCTAGACAGAAACTCAACAAAGATTCAAAAGATCTGAAGGACACAATCAGCCAACTTCAACTCATAGAAATATACAGAACACTACGCTCAACAGTTGCAAAGTACACATGCTTTTTCAATGCACATGGAACTTTCTCCAGAATAGACCACATCTTAGGTCACAAACGAACCCTCAACAAAATCCAAAACACTCAAATAATACAAAGTATCTTCTCTAATCACAACACCATCCAAGATCAAAATTTACAACAGGAAGACAAAGGAAAAAAAAATCAATTACATGGAAACTGAATAACACCCTGCTTAAAAAACACGAGGTAACAGAAGAAATCAAAGACAGAATTAAAAATTCATAAAATCAAATGAGATTGAAAATGCTTCACACCAAACCCTTTGGGATACAGCAAAGGCAGTGCTCAGGTCAATTTACAGCAACAGATGCACAAATCAAAAACAAAGAAAGGGATAAAATCAAAACATTACCTACACAACTCGAACAAGTAGAAGAGAACAGCAAAAGAAGCCCACAGGCACCAGAAGAAAGGAAATAACAAAGATCAGAGCAGAAATAAATGAAATAGAGAACAGAAAATCAACATAAAGAATCAACAAAAACAAAAGCTGCTTCTATGAAAGGATTAACAAAATTGACAAACCACTGGCCAACCCGACCAAAAAATAAAAAACAGGAATAGACACAAATACCCAAATAAGAAATGAAATCAAGGACACTACAACAGACCCAACTGAAATAAAAAGAATCATAATGGAGTATTATGAAAAACTATACTCCAACAAATCTGAAAACCTAGAGGAACTGGACAAATTTCTAAAAACACACTACCTTACCCAAACTAACACAAACTGATGCTAAAAATCTGAAAAGACCCGTTAACAAGAGAGGAGAATGAAAATGCAATACAAAACTTCCAATTCAAAAATACGGCATTGCCCAGATGGCTTCGCTGGAGAATTCTATCAAACATTCAGAGAAGAGCTTATACCAGTACTATTCAAACCATTTCAGAACATAGAAAAGGAAGGGATACTTCCGAACTCATTCTATGTAGCCACCATTACTCTGATGACAAAACCAGGCAAAGACACACCCCCAAAAAAAAAACAAAAAAGAAACCCAACAAATACCTCTCATGAATATACATGAAAAAATTCTCAACAAAATTCTAGCCAATAAAATTCAGCATCTTATCAATAAAATAATACAACATGACCAGGTAGGATTCATACCAGGTATGCATGGATGGTTCAACATCAGAACACCAAGCAATGCAATCCACCACACAAATAAAAGAATAACATGGTCATCTCAGTCGACACAGAAAAGGCTTTCCACAAAGTCCAACACACATTCCTGATAAAAGTTTCAATAAGTCTCAATAAAATAGGTATAGAAGGGAAATTCCTCAACATAATAAAGGGCATCTATACAAAACCAACAGCCAACATCATTCCTAACAGAGAGAGGCTGAAAACATTCCGCTTCAGAACAAGAACAAGACAAGGATGCCCTTTATCACCACTCCTCTTTAACACCGTGCTGGAAATCCCAAGTAGAGCAATAAGGCAAGAAAAAGAAATAAGGGGCATCCAACTTGGTAATGAACAAGTAAAACTGTCTCTATTTCCAGATGATATGATACTATACACATAAAACCCAAAATACTCCACAAAAAAACTACTGGAACTAATAGAAAGATTCAGCAGAGTAGCACAATACAAGACAAACATACAAAAATCAGTTGGAATCCTAAAAACCAATAAAGAAAGCGATGAAAAGAAATCAGGAAAACAGTAACATTTACAATAGCCTCTAAAAAAATAAAATACTTAGGAAATAAAACTAACCAAGGATGTAAAAGGCCTATGGAAAGAAAAATACAAAACGCTACTGCAAGAAACAAAAAGAGATCTACGTAAATGGAAAAACATACCGTGCTCATGGAGAGGTAGACTCAACATTGTGAAAATGACAATTCGACCAAAAGTAACTTTACAAATATAATGCAACCCCGATCCAACAACATTCTTTAAAGAAATGGAAAAAACAATCATAAACTTTATATGGAAAGGGAAGAGTCCCCAGATAAGTAAAGCACTACTGAGGAAGAATAAAGCAGGAGGACTCGCACTACCTGACCTCACAACCTACTACTATACAGCTATGGTAGTCAAAACAGCCTAGTACTGGTACAACAGACACATTGACCAATGGAACAGAATTGAGACCTCAGATGTAAATCCATCCACCTACAGTCACCTGATCTTCAACAAGGGCCCAAAGTCCATCAAATGGAGAAAAAAACAGTCTTTTAGTCTTTTTAACAAATGCAGCTGGCAAAACTGGATGTCCATCTGCAAAAAAATGAAACAGGGCCCATACCTCTCACACTATACACAAAAACTAATTCAAAATACATCAAAGACCTAAATATAAAACCATAAGCTACAAAGATCATAAAAGAAAAAATAGGATCAATGCTAGAGGCCCTAATAAACAGCATTAACAGGAAGTAAACCATACCTAACAATACACAACTCCAAAAGATAAACTAGATAATTGGGATCTTCTAAAAATTAAACACTTATGCTCATCAAAAGACTTCAACAAAAGAGTAAAAACAGAACCTACAGACAAGGAAAAAATTTTTGGCTATGGGAAATCCAACAAAGGTCTAATCTTTAAAATCTACAGGAAAATCCAACATCTCTACCACAAAAAGACAAATAATCCAATTAAAACATGGGCAAAGGAAATGAACAGATGCTTCACCAAAGAAGACACAAGTGGCTAACAGACAGCTGAGGAAATGCCCGCGATCACTAGCCATTAGAGAAATGCAAATCAAAACCACAATGAGATACCATCTCACCCAGCATTACTGGCATGAATCAAAAAAACAGAAAATAACAAATGTTGGAAAGGCTGTGAGGAGACTGTTAACTCTTATGCACTTCTGGTGGGAATGCAAAATGGCACAACCATTTTGGAAAACGATACGGCGCTTCCTTAGAAAGCTAGAAAAGAAATACTATGTGATCCAGCAATCCCACTCCTAGGAATATATCCTAGAGAAATAACAGCTGTCACACGGAAAAACATATACACACCCATGTTCACTGCAGCATTGTTCACAATAGCAAAACGATGGAAACAACCTAGATGCCCATCAACAGATAAAGGATAAACACACTATGGTACATACACACAATGGAGTACCACGCAACAATAAAGAACAATGATGAATCTGTGAAGCATCTCACAGCACGGATGAATCTGGAGGGCATTATGCTCAGTGAAATAAGTCAATCACAAAAGGACAAATATTATATGAAACTACTACTATGAAAACTGATGAAAAGGTTTACACACCAAAACAAACAATTTTTTATGGTTACAAGGGAGGGGAGGGATGGGGTTGGAAAAACACTAAATAGACAACAGACACGTGGTAACTTTGGTGAAGGAAAGGACAGAACATACTGGGGAAGCCAACACAACTTGTCCAAGGCAAGGTCATGGAAGTTCCGTAGACACATCCAAACTCCATGAGAGACCAAATTGCTGGGCTGAAGGCTGTGGGGACCATGGTCTCAGGGAACATCTAGCTCAACTGGCATAACACAGTTTATAAAGAAAACGTCCTACATTCTACTTTGGGAGTAGCATCTGGGGTATTAAATGCCTACGAGTGACCATCTAAGATACTCCACTGGTCTAACTCCTTCAGGAGCAAGGGAGAATGAAGAAAACTAAACACACAAAGGAAAGATTATTCCAAAAGAATAACAGACCACAACTACCACAGCCTCCACCAGACTGAGTCCAGTACAAATAGATGATGCCCAGCTACCACCACTGACTGCTCTGACAGGGATCACAACTGAGGTTCCCAGACAGAGCTAGAGAAATATGTAGTACAAAAGTCTAACCCACAAAAAAAGACCAGACTTACTGGCCTGACAGAGACCGGAGAAACCACGAGTATGGTCCCAGGACACCCTTTCAGTTCAGTAATGAAGTCACTCCTAAGGTTCTCCCTTCATCGAAAGATTAGGCAGGCCCATAAAACAAAATGAGACTAAAGGGGCACACCAGCCTAGGGGCAAGGACTAGAAGGCAGGAGGGGACAGAAAAACTGGTAATAGGGAACCCAAGGTTGAGAATGAAGAGTGTTGACAAGTCAGGAGGTTGGCAACCAGTATCACAAAACAGTATGTGTACTGTTTTATGAGAAGCTAGTTTGTTGTGTAAACCTTCATCTAAAGTACAATTAAAAAAATTAAAAATTAAAAAATGGTTTTCTCTGATATGCTCAGAAGATATTAAAATCAGTTGTACATAACAGCCCTTTCAAATTTCCAAATAAAGAAAATTACATGAAATACTGGTAGGATCTATTCACAAAAAAAGCTACTGATATAAGTATTTCCATTCTAGCGCTTCTACTGTCTTATGCCTCTGAGGCAAATAAACAAACAAAAACAACCCAAACCTGTTGCCGACAATTCCGACTCACAGAGACTCTACAGGACAGAGTAGAGCTGCCCCGTAGAGCTTCCAAGGAGCAGCTGGTAGATTCAAACTGCCAACCTCTGGGTAGCAGCCTGAGTTCTTAAGCACTGGACCACCAGGAGTCCCCATGGTCAAGAATTTCCATGATGTGCAAACTGGCATTTCATCCAGCGCGTCTCTCAGTTATCTGTTGTATATCACAGCTTTCTACTAGCAGAGGATGTGCTTATTCTGTTCAATTGTCACTAATGTTTGCCATGATTATCTTTTCTCTGTCACCCCCCCTTTTTTCAATTTTTATTTATTCAACATAGGCTATTAACTATCCTATACTTCTAGACTTCAGCTGCTACTACTACTAATTAACAAGCATATTCTAAGTTAGCAAACAGAGTAATGAAAATGATTACACAGATTACCTAAAGGGATATTAACTGGATACATGGGAGACAGGAAGACTTTTCATGATAAGTTCCTCCAACTTTGTTAATTTTTGAACTATGTGAATGTACTATTCATTTAAAAATTTATATATAAAAATTTCAATAAAAATTTATTGAGTGACATCGCATCGACGTGTTTCCCTGGTTTGCAGGTTTAGAGTTATGGTTTCATGGGACATTCCAGTTAACTGGCCTAATAACATGTTTACTGCTTCTGTTCTACGTCCTAGTTCCTTGTGTACTGCCTGGGGTCTTGAAAGCTTGCAAACAGCCATCCAAGGCACAATTGGTCTCTATTTACCTGAAGCAACAGAGGAAGAAGGAGGCTTAACGGCCTCCAAGAACAACTGCCTCCTTGGCCAAGAGACCAGAAGAACTAGATGGTACCTGGCTAGCATTACTGAATATTTTGATCAAAGATTACACAGAAGAATCCTGATCAAAAGGGGGAAAAAGCAGAAGAGAATTTCAAATTCTCATGGACTCTAGACTTTCTGGAGCCATGGAGAATAGATGAATCCCTGAAACTATTGCCCTGAATACTCTTTAACCCTTAAACCAATAATACTCCCTGAAGTCATCTTAAAAATGAACAACGGTGATTCAGCAGAGTAGCAGGATACAGGATACAAGATAAACATAAAAAAATCAGTTGGATTCCTATACACCAATAAGGAGAACAATGAAAAGGACATCAAGAAAACAATACTATTTATAATAGCCCCTAAAAAGATAAAATACTTAGGAATAAATCTAACCAGGGATGTAAAAGACCTATACAAAGAAAACTACAAAACACTACTGCAAGAAACCCA
>NW_004444115.1:1583478-1597460 GCF_000243295.1 Trichechus manatus latirostris
AGGATGTAGAACAAAATTCTAACTCACAAAAAAAAGACCAGATTTACTGGCCTAAAGGAGACTGGAGAAACCCCAAGAGTATGGCCCCCACACACCCTTTTAGCTCAGTGGTGAAGTCATTTCTGTATGGCCCCCACACACCCTTTTAGCTCAGTGGTGAAGTCATTTCTAAGGTTCATCATTCAGCCGGGGAGTGGACAGCCCAATAAAACCAAATGAGACTAATGAGGCACAGCAGTCCAGGGACAAGGGCTGGAAGGTAGAAGGGGACAGGAAAGCTGGTGATAGGGAACCCAAGGTTGAGTAAGGATATTGTTAATGTGTTATGAGATTGTTAACCATTGTCATAGGACAACATGTGTAGTAACTGTTAAATGAGAAACTATTTTGTTCTGTAAGCCTTCATCTTAAGTGAGAGTAGCAGCACAATTGGAAGAGCGTAGTCGATGTCACTGAACTGTGCATGTAGAAATTTTTGAAATGGTGTATCTTTGGCTATGTGTATTTTCACCAAAGGAAAAAAAAAAGGTTGAGAAGTTACAGGGTTGATATGTTGTGGGGTTGTTAACCAATGTCATAAAACAACATGTGTACTTCTGTCTCATGAGAAATTATTTGTTCTGTAAGCCTTCACCTGAAGTACAATAAAAAATAAAAATAAAAAAAATTTTAAAAAAAAGGTTGAGAAGTTAGAGGGTTGACATGTCGTGGGGTTGTTAACTAATGTCAGAGAACAATATGTGTACTACTGCTTCATGAGAAACTAATTGTTCTGTAAGCCTTCACCTGAAGTACAATTAAAAAAAAAAAAAAAAAAGACGAGGAAGAAAAAAAAAGAACAATAGTTTAGCTTAACTACTAAAAAAGGGCCTGCCTGGAGCATTAAGCTTTATTAAGAACTATCTATATGGGGTTAAACTGACAATATTAACTTGAAATTATTAGATAAGAACCTTAGGGGCAATGAGTTTATGTTAATGGGGGAGGAAGAACTCAGAAATGGTTGCACAACTCACAAATGTAATCAATGTTACTAAGTTATACATGCAGAAACTGTTGAATTAGTGTGTATAGTCTCAACAACAACTAACAAATAAAATTTAGAAAAAAAAATTATTTTTAAATGTATTGAGTGCCTATGTGCCTTCATTGAGCTGACATTTATGGTATACAGTAAGTCTTCAGTTCTTCTCAGGTACTTTCTTTACTAGTAACATTTAGAAACTTCTCATTCACCTTGGGATAAAAGATGCTTCTTTCTAAACAGCTGAGACTACAGAATGACAACCAGGTAACAGAAGTATTTCTATTCAAGGGTAAGTTCAGAGAGAATTCCACAGAAATTGTAACATATAAACGGGAAAAAATCCAAAATTAATATCTTACTGAATGTGAACAGAGTGGATAAACGACTTCCTGATGTCAGGTGCTGTCGAGTTGGTTCTAAGTCATAGCAACCCTATGAACAACAGAATGAAACACTGCCCAGTCCTGGGTCATTCTCATAATCATTGCTATGTTTGAGCCTACTGCTGCCGCCACTATGGCAATCCATCTTGTAAAGAGTCTTCCTGTTTTTGCTGACCCTCTACTTTACCAAGCATGATACCCTTCTCCAGAGACTGGTCCTTTCTGATAACATGTCGAAAGTATACGAGATGAAGTCTTGCCATCCTCGCTTTTAAGCGGCGTTCTGGCTGTACTTCTTCCAAGACAGTTTTGTTCATTCTTCTAGCAGTCCATGGTATAGTCAATATTCTTTGCCAACACCGTAATTCAAAGGCATCAATTCTTCTTCGGTCTTCCTTATTCATTGCCCAGCTTTCCCATGCACATGAGGCAACTGAAAATACCATGGTGTGGGTCAGGCACACCTCAGTCCTCAAAGTGACATCTTTGCTTCTTAACACTTTAAAGAGGTCTTTTGCAGCAGATCTGCCCAATGTAATATGTCATTTGATTTCTTGAATGCTGCTTCCATGGGCGCTGATGGTGGATCCAAGTAAAATGAAATCCTTGACAAGTTCAATCTTTCATCCGTTCATCATGATGTTGCTTATTGGTCTAGCTGTGAGGATTTTTTTCTTTATGTTAAGGTGTCATCCATACTGATTGCTGCAGTCTTTGATCTTCATCAATAAGTGCTTCAAGTCCTCTTTACTTTCAGTAATCAAGGTTATGTCATTTGCATATTGCAGGCTGTTAGCGAGTCTTCCACCAATCCTGATTCCATGTTCTTCTTCATACAGTCCAGTTTCTAGGGTTATTTGTTCAGCACACAGAATGACTAAGTATGGTGAAAGGATACAACCCTGATTCACATCTTTCCTGATTTTAAATCAACCAACAGCCCCTTTTCCTGTTCAAATGACTGCTTCTTGGTCTATGTACAAGTTCTTCAGAAGCACAATTAAGTATTCTGGAATTCCCATTCTTTGCTAAGTTATCCATAAGTTATCCATAATTTGTTATGATCCACACAGTCAAATGCCTTTGCAATGTCAATAAACACAGCTAAACAAGTTTCTGATCCTCTCTACTTTCAGCCAGGATCTATCTGATATCAGCAATCCCTCATTCAACATACTGTCCTGAATTTGTCTTGAATTTCTGACAGTTTTCTTTTGACGTTCTGCCACAATCACTTTTGAATGATCTTCAGCAAAATTTGACTTGCGTGGGATATTAATGACATTGTTTGATAATGTCCACATTCCGTTAGATCACCTTCTTTGCAGCTGGCACAAATATGGATCTCTTCCAGTTGGAAGACCAAGTAGCTGTCTTTCAAGTTTTTTAGCATAGATGACTGAGCCCTTCCAGTGCTGCATCTGTTTGCTGAAGCATCTCACTTGGTATTCTGTCAATTCCTGGAGCCTTGATTTTCACCAATGCCTTTACTGCAGCTTGGACTTCTTCCTTTACTACCATTGGTTCTTGATCGTGTTACCTCCTGAAATGGTTGAACGTCGACCATTCTTTCTGGTACAGTGACTCTGTACATTCCTTCCATCTTCTTTTGATGCTTCCTGCATCATTAAATATTTTGCCCATACACTCCTTCAATATCACAGCTAGAGGCTTGAATTTTTTCTTCAGTTCTTTCAGCTTGAGAAATGTCAATTGTGTTCTTTCCTTTTGATTTTCTAACTCCAGGTCTTTGCACATTTCATTATAATACTTACTTTGAAACCTGTTCAGCTCTTTCACTTCATCACTTATTCCTCTTGCTTTAGCTACACTACATTCTAGAACAAGTTTCAGAGTCTCTTCTGATATCCATTTTGGTCCTTTCTTTCCTGTCTTTTTACTGGCCTCTCTCTTTCTTCATGTATGATGTCCTTGATATCATCCCACAACTGATCTGGTCTTCAGTCATTAATGTTCAATGCATCAAATCTATTCTTTAGATGGTCTCTAAATCAGGTGGGATATACTCAAGGTCATACTTTGGCTCTCATGGACTTGGGTTCATTTTCTTCAGTTTAAACTTGAACTTACATATGAGAAAATGACAGTCTATTCCACAGTCGACCTTGTTCTGACTGATGATACTGAGCTTCTCCACAGTCTCTTTCCATAAATGTAGTTGATCTGAATCCTGTGTATCCCATCTGGCAAGGTCCATGTGTATAGTCACCATTTATGTTGTTGAGAGAAGGTATTTCCAATGAATAGGTCATTGGTCTTGCAAAATACTATCATATCATGCAATCTCCGGCATCATTTCTATCACCAAAGCCATATTTTCCAACTACTAACCCTTCTTCGTTTCCAACTGTCATTCCAATCATCAGTAATTATCAATGCATCTTCATTGCATATTTGATCAATTTTAGACTGCAGAAATTGGTAAAAATTTTCAATTTCTTCATTTTGGCATTAGTGGCTGGTGTATAAATTTGAATTACAGTCATATTAACTGTTCTTCCTTGTAGGCATATGGATATTATCCTATCACTGACAGCATTATACTTCATGAGAGATCTTGAAATGTTCTTTTTGATGATGAATGTGACGCTGCTCCTCTTCAACTTGTCATTCCCAGCATAGCAGACCTTATGATTGTCCGATTCAAAATGGCCAATACCAGTCCATTTCAGCTCACTAAGGCCTATGATATCAATCTTCAAGCATTCCATTTCATTTTTGATTGGTATACCAAAATGAAATTATTAGCAATACACTGATTATCACAGATACACATTTAAAATGTTTAATTTTCTTTGTCCCGTCAAATACAATTGAAGACTAACTCAGGATTAACATTACTTTAAACAAATATATTCAACAGAATACTTACCCTTACAACAAATACTGGACACTTCACCTTGTTTGTTGATGTTCTAACAAATTTTGTTGTTACTGCATTCATAGGATTATTCAACATTCCTATAGGTGGGACCAGCTACAGAAAAGAAAACTGAGTTTTAGAATTGCTGATTATACACAGAGCAAAAGCCAGTGAAATGGCATGAGAATTATTTAAGCATTTGAAGACAAATCAAGATATAAAGGACTGTCAAGAAACTATTGTAATAGATTATAATTAGTGTATATTTAATTAAATGAAGAAAACTGAGATATAAGAAAGTTAAAAACCCATTATCACTAAACAGCACAATCAAGTACACCCATTCCTCACTTATCGACCATCTCGTTATCCAACATTTCACATTTACAACAATAGTAAAAAATCTACTATCCTTACTATTTTGTACATTAACAACATATGCCTGGCAGTAACAAATGTCGAGGTGTGAGGTAATAGTAAAGCTAGATGTAATTGTTAAGGTTATGTGTCAACTTGACTGGGCCATGATTCTCGGTGGTTTGGCAGTTATGTAATGATGTAATTTGGCAGTTGTATAATGATGTAGTCATCCTCCATTTTCACATACTGCAGATTTCCTTTCTACATAATAACTCAGTCGTTGGAACTTAATCATGTCAGTAAGTGAGGATTCGGTGTACCCGATTAAGCACCAGAGTTCCCTGATTATCTTTCAAAGTCAACACAATTAAGTACGTTTACCATAAATCAAATTTGAAATTAACTTTGTGATTACACAGACTTTCAGGCAATTTATCCTTTTGTTGGACATTGCTTTAAGTTCAAAATCAAAATTCTTCCAACATTATAAAAAAAGGAATATTTACATTGAGATAAAACATAACCCATGGTTTAAACAAATATATTATTTCCTTTTGGTATATTTTATTTTAGTTGTTAAAAAAGTCTATATTTGAATTTGAATTCACATATTTTTAGGTTTAAGTGTCTAGGAAAGAGGTTTCTATTAAACTAGTATGACATATCTTACACTTACATCATTATAATAACCTGCATCAGGCTGAATTGCACGCATATCTCTCTGGTCTCTTTGCCATATTCTATTCTGTTAAAAAATAAGTAGATTAATTATCAACTATAAGATCTAATTATATTCCATTTAAATTATTAACAAAATGTAAGCTGTATTAAATAAGAGAACAGATTCAAAAATTTTCATTATTTTCTAAAACACAGTAACAGTATTTTAAAGAGATTTCCCGTCTTACCCTACTGACATTGCTTAGAATTTCCCTCCTCTCTTTAGTCACATTATCACCCACCCACTCATCCAATATGTTGTTGTCCCCAACACATTCTCACTGGCAATGTATCACAACATCCTGTAACAAAAGGAAACAGGATAAGGGTAGACAGACCATCCCCAATTCCTCCAAAATACCCTGCATAAAACAATTCCTCGTATCTTGCTCTTGATTTTCTTAATTTCTCTCAAACTCCCTATCTTAGTTTAGCTTCCCAACTAAAATACCCAGAAAAGCCTTGAGGTGAAATGCGTTCCTTTATGTGGCCTTTTGCCTTGGTCCTTTGGAAACGTAGCTTGAGAGACTTTCCCCCTAAGCCCTGAGGAGTTACCTTTGCCCTACTTTTCTATGCCAGAGGGTCTGTTACTTTTGTCCAGGTTGATTGACATTTCCTAAGTAAGCTGTTAAGTACCTTGAGATTTAATACTTTTTGTCTGGGCCTGGGCCACAACTTGCTCTGTGATTGGTACACACTTTGCAGGGACTGGTCATACTCCACAAATGAAGTGACTACAGACTATGCAAATGAAGTCTCTGAGGCCCACTGAGAGGCAATTGGTCAGTTTATAGTCCCACTAAGAGGGGTCATGCACTCAAATTGACAAGGAATTGTGTATATATGCAGCCAGCCCCACAGAGGTTTTTTAGACAGAAAGAAAACAGGAAGAAAAGCAGCAGGAAGAAGCAAAAGACAGAAGAGAGAAAAAGCAGAGAGACAAAGGAGGCAAGGAACCTCCTGAAACAGCTGTAACACAGGTCAAGCCCTGTAACACTGAAGACAGTGAACGGCCCAGAAGGGGCCCAAAGGCAGAGCCGGCAGCTACAGGCCGGACAGGGACCCCGTGACAGAGACGGTGGTGACAGACTGCATGGCCATGAGAAGTCTGTTCTGAGGGGGCTAAGAGAGTGCATGCACAGCAGAGAAGACGTGCCCGCTTGCTTGCACGGCTGAGAGAGCTGTCCTGCACTGAAGAAGGGAGACTTTTACCTACATGCTTCCTGATCCCAATCCTGAGTTGCAGTCTGTTGATCCCTATTACTTCCATTAAAAACCACTTAACTTTAAGTATGGTCTGTGAGTTGTGTGTGGCCACTACAACAGATATCAAACCCAGAAGTGAAGTAGAGAGTGCCACGGGAGGGATGGCTGGTGTCACATTTGGTAAAAAGCTTGAAGCGCATTGGTATGTCTGACCTCCGCTTCATAGGAATCCCCTTTGGGATGATCCTGGTCATTATCCTCCCTGAAGTTGGACAGGTTCTGACACTATTAAAACCCACTGCCGTCGAGTTGATTCCAACTCATAGCGACCCTATAGGGATACAGCAGAACTGCCCCACAGAGTTTCCAAGGAGCACCTGGCGGATTCGAACTGCTGACCCTTTAGTTAGCAGCCGTTGCACTTAACCACTACACCACCAGGGTTTCCTCTAACACTATTACTACCATTTCAAAAGCCTAAATTGTTTTTACCTCTGAATGAATTTTTTTCTCCTCTGTGTGCCTGAAACAAACTCATTATGACCAGTACGCAAATAGATCTTTAACCACAGGTCTAAGGTAATAAAAAGCTGAAAAATTTTCATAGGAGACCAGAGCAGATCAAAATTCAATGAAGGTAACAGGAGTTAGTAATGAAAAGCAAATCACAGAGGCTAATTCCTAGGTTAAGACAAGTAAACAAAGAACTCAAAAGGAAGGATTGTCCAGGACATACAGGAGAGGTTTGAGCAGACCCTTAACCCTGCCTTTATTCATCACCTCGGAGTTACTTTCACCCTATAAGACTATAGCGGGTGGTCAACCGTCAAGGAAGTAGATAGAGCCCTTTGCCCTGTCTATAGGAGTTGCCTACCACCAGGGGCTTAGAACTAAAGAGAGTCTGTGTTCCTAGAGTCAGTTCCCATAGAAATATTCTTATGTTGGTAGTCAATTATTTCATCTACATTGCGGGTTAATAACTGTTTTAAGGCTGGTCTAGGGATGAAAGTACCCTATTTTGAGATTTTTTGCAAACCTTTAGAACAAAGTCTATTTTTAAATTGGAGTCTAACTTTACCTTATTAATCCTCAGAAAATTTAAATGGCCTTATTTCAAAATCCACTTCATCCTACTGATTCAAGCAGCACAAGTATACTGATTACCCTGCATTCAAAGATTTTTTTTCTTTTTAAACCAAAGTTTGGTCATCTGAAGCACATTAATTGGACTTACCTCCAAATATTTAATTACAGATGGATTGTAATCTATGGTTTTTCGGTTTACAGCTTTTCTCATTCGTTTTCCATCAAAGGTAAGCTGTTGCATTGCTTGCTGTTGTGCAAAATCGGGTCGCTTATAAAACAGCTGTCGAGGTGCCTGGTGTTGGAACCTTGGCATATGGAAAAAACGAGGAGGAGAACCAATTTCTGTAGCCATGGTGATGTCGTCTTTCTAGGACACTAGGATGGGGAAAAAGCACTTTCACTACAAATATCATCACTGCAACACTGTCTGAAAATATTTTTAAATAAACATTTTTTACACTTCTCTTCCATTTCTTAACACACGTCATTTCTAGTTTTAACCAACCTACTTACAAAATGAACTTTTACATTAATGGCAGAGACCAGTTACACATTTGAAATAGGCTAATTCACAGTATAAGCACTAATAAACTTTTATTGTAAAATTCAGTCTGATGGAAAGCAAAAAAAACAATTTATAATAGCTTGGGATGGGTATGTATGTTTGCGGAAGAAAAGGAAGGTAGAATTACTAGGAACTATTCACATTTTTAAAACGAAGTTTTTATTTAGATGTTTCATGGCAAAACAAATCATTTTTAAGTTTACCATAAGATTCTATTTTATAAAAATTCACTAAAAATTTTTAAGACTTGACTTTTGTCCTCTTAAATTATTGGAAATCATGTAGGAAGAGGGGGAAACTACACTATTTTATATCTATAATAAATGCAAAAAGTCCTACACATATCTAGGTTCAGGTTCAAAATAACCACCACAAAAACACATCTCTCCATTACATGTATTTAAATACTTATAAAGGCAATATTAAACTAACATCTGAACAGGAAAATGTTAAGAGCTTACAGTTTCTAAACTTCAGTGCTCTCCAATTAAAATTACATGCCAATAATACAAATGTGCATGATTTTTTTTAATTCAAAACATATTTTAAAGATCAGACTATTAAAATACATAAAGGGTAAAGATTAGAAGCATTTCCACAATTATTTTTGTTTTAAAAGCAGGAAAGATTGTAATCTTCATTATTTTTCTGTATTCTTACATTTGCCTTATACCTTATTCTCAAGACACTAAAAGACCTAAAAAAAATTTATAATTTCCTTCGGATGGACATACTCTTAGTACTACTTCATCCTTGTCAATTTAGTCCCTCCTGAAACCATTAAATAGTAATAAGAAGAAAAAGAAAGAGAGGGAAAGGGGAAGAAATCCTGACTCCCATAACACAAAATATAAATAGTGTAATAAAATACGCATTTAACTCGTATTATTTCAACCATTCCAGTGTGATGCCTGGGGGTCCCTGACAACTGTTTGTAATGAGAAACATTCTGCCTCTTAGGGTTGTGTGTGAATTAAATTAGAATGCACAAAAAGCACCAAGCACTGAACCCAATGAGGTTGGTGAAAAGAACCAGTTTTACTCAGTTATCCAATGAAACCAGCTAAATTCAGCATCTAGATTTTCATTAATGGCTTCAATTTAGATGTCTAGGCCAATAATTCTAAAAGGATGTAGAGTTTTGAAAAGTATTATTTTAGAATTACCATTTTTAAAATTTTACGATCATCAAATTTCTAATTTTACTAGAATAAAGACATTTTAATTTCTAGTATCACTGATATCAAATGAGAATACAGATTTTTACACATAAAAAGGGGACTTAAATATTATTCAGCCATAAAGAGGAATGCAGCACTAAAACCTGCTACAACATTATGAAACCTGAAAACATTATGCTAAATGAAAGAAGCCAGACACAAAAGATTACACATTGTATGATTTCATTTATATAAAAAAATCCAGAATAGGCAAATCTATAAAAACAGAAAGCAGATTAGTGGTTGCCAGAGGCTGGGGTAGAGGTGACTGTTTAATGAGTACAAGGTTTCCCTTTGAGGTGATGAAAATGTTTTATAACTAGATAGAAGTGATGGCTGCACAACACTGTGAATGCACTAAATGCCACTAAATTGTACACTTTAAAATGGTTTAAATACTGAATTTTATGTTATGTGAATTTCACTTCAATTTTTAAAAAAGGAAAGGACTTAATCCAGCAGGAAAATTTTTAAATATGGGGTATGTGAAACATAACACAGACAGTAGCTATTGAAGCTGGATAATAGGTACATAGATACGAAGCATTAACCAAGCACCAAATCAAGGATCTACTAACAATTATGAGAAAAATGACTGAAGTTGAATGCAAAACAATCAATCTGTTGTTACTAACACTCTTTTGAACAATTTATATGTTAAAGCTAGAAAAAAGTACTAAGCCTTCATTTAAGACCCTAAAGATAGCAGAAAATATCTTTTCATTTATAAATTTGTTGGGTAAAACTTTACTGAAAAAAAACCCTTCAACTTCTCCTTGAATGGTCAAGTACTACTTGTGTTCTGGAAATAAAGGTACATAGCATGAAGAAAAAGAGAAAAAATAAGTGTAATTATATTCTAAATCCAAATCCAACCCTACAATACTAAACAAAAACAAACTTCTTCACAATACAGACATCAGTCTCCACCTATGACTTACACACGTCAGCTTCACTTCCTGCAAACTGTTAAGTCACTTGCTCAATGCCACAAGAGCCTCTTGGTGCCAGAGCCAGAGCAAACCCTGGACTTTCGACAGACACTCATTTTAAGACGGGCTGCCAAAAGATTCCAGCAATAATGATATACAGGTAGTCCCCTCACTTACAACATACTCGAGTTTCAATGAATTGCACTTACGAGCATCTGTTCTTTGTTTGCTTTTTTTTTTTGTTACATCTCATTATGAGTAATATGTACTACAGGTATACCCAACTTACGGTGTATTTGAGTTATGACGAACCTCACTTATGACTATCAATGTATCTGGAACATTCCATCTACCTGGGAGGAAGTTACAGGAAAATGCATGCAAGGAATATGGAAAAACTAGCTGAGTTATGTGAACACTGCCCAACCATTTGATCAGGATAATATGATGGAAGAGATTGGTGGAAAAAACGTCCATATGGCAAGAATGCTGAATTTAGAACTTGATATTGCTGATGTGGAACAGAAAGGACTTGACATATCAGGACCTAATGGATTTAGAAGAGGAAACAAATGCTGAAGACGAAAGACATAATGACAAAGAGGAAGGACAGAGTTGTCAAATTTTTTTTGACAGTGAAAGGATTACCTGGAGTTTTTTCTAAACTAAATCAGGGGCTTCCACCGCTTAAACACATGGACCCAAACACTGTTCGCATTGCTTAAGTCGATAGGCAGATTCGGGAAGCAGTGAGATGTTACAGTGAAATATATGAGGAAAAAAAGAAAAGGACCATACAGACAACTCTCATTAATTTTCTGACTAGAAATACCACCCCCATTTCCAAGGATAATCCAAATGATCCAGAACCTTCTACAAGTGGAGTTATTACTGCAACTGACAAAATGCCAACATTGCCCAGCTCTTTTTCATCATGAGGGTAAATTTTTATGATTTGTGTATTTTTTTACATATGTATGTACCACATAAGTTTATATGTAATGTTTCCAACCCCCAAAGACAAATACAGATCAGATTTATAAAGATACTGATAATCGAAGGCAGTAATAATGAAAACTAAAAAAAAAAAAAAAAAAAACTTAAGTATTTGATTTATGCCAAGAACGACTTACTACAGAATCGCTGGAACACCATCCTAATCACCGTACTAAGAAGGGGACTATCTGTAACAGCTTTCTGTGACTGAAGACAGTGAATAATTGAATACATGAACTTGAAAATCGGTGCCCCAGATAGAAAGAACCATCATTCAAAAGTCACTGAAACTATCCTTCAGGCTTCACTCAGGACTAAACTTTAAGGAACTATATATAACTAAAGGCAAAGGAAAAAACAAGAGCTTTATCCTTCATAAAAATAACTACTGTGATTTCTACTCACTGTACTATCTACTTGAGGTACATGAAAACACCATAATTTAAACTAGAAGTCAGGTTTTGTCTACAACCATATTCATCTCAATAGTTTTAAGGACAAAAATTCATCTGAAACACTAATTCATCATAAAAACCTTCAACTTTTCAAGCAATCAACACGATTTTATCAAGTGTCTACTCTGCACTATACAATGCATCAGGTACAGTATTTCATGCTCTGAATCATAAACAGCAGATTTCAAATTCTGTGGTGCCTGACTCCCATCTCTATTTTTAGCAAATACAAAGATTCCTGAATACACAAGTTTGCAACATATCCTTAGCCTTCAAGGATTCAACTACTCTCCAAAATTAGACAAATCACTCAACTTTTCTGCATCTATTTTCTCAACCTGTAAAATGAGGTTCAATTTAACATTTTAGAATTGTGCTAAACAATAATTCATTTTTATAGAATTAAACCTTTAATTAAAGTAATAAAAACTGTTCACAAAGGCTAACAAAACCTCAAAAATTGGAGCAATAATGAATGAGAGAATGAACAGGAAGGGAATCATGAAAGAGGTAAAACTTAAATTAGAAATTAATGTAGAATAATAAACAGGCACCACTAAAATCACCAATGCAATAAAACTAGTTACTATCCATGAATACACACTTAGGAATTGTCAAAACAGCTGAAAAATTCCTGAGAATTTCTCATTATGGGGATGCATAATGAAATATGCAATTCATTTCAAGAACTAGTCAGTGAACACTTCTTACTTGCCAGGCACTGAAGATACCAAAAAAGATATCTCTGCTTTCAACTGACAGTTTATCAGTACAGAAGAGCTCAAAAAGAAGGTAATGTGAGAACCTGCTGCTATACTGAGAATATCTGTTCCAGACACTACTGCTGCTATAGGGATACAAAACAGAAAAATTTCAGCCTTTAGATGCTTAAATTCGGGGAGGTAGGGGTAAGAGGAAACATATATGAGAAATGAAACTAAGTAAAACCAAAAGAACTAGATGGTGCCCAGCTACCACTACCAACCATTCTGATCAGGGCCCCAGTAGATAGACCCTGATAGAATGGGAGAAGAACACAGAAGAGAACTCAAATTCTTAAAAAGTCCAGACTTACTGGACCAGTTGCAACTAGACGACTCCCTGAGACTATCACCCTGAGATACCATTTAAACCCTGAACCAAAACTACCCCCCCAGGTCACCTTTTAACAAAATAACATATTGGCACACAAAATAAAGGTATTCCTCGTGAGTATGGTGCTCCATTAAACACCTATATGAGACCAAAAAGTCAACAATCACTCTAAAGCAAAGATGAGAAGATAAGGGGGTAGGGAAACTAGAGCACTGGAAACGGAACAACCAGAACATAATTAAAGAGAATGCTGACACACTGTGAAAAACGTAACTAAAGTCACTGAACGATTTGTATAGAACTTGTCAAATAGGAACCTAATTTTCTGGGTAAACTGCCACCTAAAACGCAATAAATTATTATTTGAAAAAAAAAAAAGAAAGAAACTAAAGTTCTCTCATGCACATAACACATCATGATCAGACAGATTTCCAACATAATCTTTTCTGTTCCCAAATGTTTCTGACTTTACCATTAGGAGAATTTATTATGGTAGCAGGTCTCCAACTAAATAACAAAAAAATTACTTATTTTTTAATAGGAAAATGACCTTGCTAAAAGTTGACTAATTCTACAAATTTAATTCAAAATCAATTTACTAAATGCTTCACCCAACTGAATAAAAAAGAGCATTAAGCCATCTAAGATGCATCAATTGGTCCCAACCACTTGGAGTAAAGGAGAAGAAAGAACACCAAAGACACAAGGAAAGCACTGGCCCAAGAGACAGAATGGGCCACATAAACCAGAAACTTCATCAGCCTGAGACGAGAAGAACTAGATGGTGCCTGGCTACCACCAATGAACGTCCTGACAGGGAACACAACAGATGGTCCCTGATGGAGCAGTAGAACGATGGGATGCAGAACTCAAATTCTAGTAAGAAGACCACACTTAATGGTCTGAATAAGACTGGAGGTACCCCGGAAAGCATGGCCCCTGGTCTCTCCATCACCCCAGAACTAAAACAATTTCTGAGGCCAACTCTTCAGACAGGGATTGGACTGAACTGTGGGACATAAAGTGATACTCGTGAAGAATGTGCCTCTTAGA
>NW_004444115.1:1597560-1644313 GCF_000243295.1 Trichechus manatus latirostris
AGTGATACTCGTGAAGAATGTGCCTCTTAGACAAGTAGAATAAGAGACCAAAGGGGCGGCTTCTGTCCAGAGGTGAGAGGGGAAGGCAGAGAGAGTTAGGAGCTGGCTGAATGTTCATGGGGAATCAGAGGCGGAAGGGAGGAGTGTGCTGTTGCAGAATGGGGTGAGCGGTTGGGGTCTTATAACAATGTATGTTAAAAAAAGAAAAAATTCTGTATGGGAGACTAACTTGAAACGTAAACTTCATTTAATTACATCACGTAAAAAAAAAAAAAAAAAAAATTCACAAACAAATTAATTCAGCACAGGAGAGTAAGAGGAAAAAAGAAAACATCAGCACCAAAAAAAAAAAAAAAAAAAAAGAGCACTAAACTAAAATTTAGGAGGGTAAAACTGAGACTCTGGCACCAAAAACTCCTATACCCTTAAAGGCCTAAATGGACCTAACGTGATTTTTTTTTGTTTTGTCTTTTTTTCCTTTAAACTAGAGGCCATATCCTCCAGGTGGTTCTTGAAATTAATGTGGCTCACAACCAGCATTATTTTAATAATAATAAAATATAATATATAAGATTGCATTGCACATTTTAAAGTAAAGAACTGTTTTGTGAAACTCCTGTTTCAACTCTGTGTGTGTGTGTGCGTGTGTGTGTGTGTGTGTGTGTATTAGGTCACACTGTAAAAAATATTTTCTTCTTGTGAATCTGCTAACAGTATGAAAGCCAATGGCTTAATGTTAATAAACCATTAGGTGAAAGTCCAGGTTTCCTACCTAGGCATCTTCTGCTTAAGATCACTTCATTTCTGCTTCCACTATGTATCCACAGCCAAAGTTCAAACATATAACATCTGTTCAGTATGGGTATTCTGCCTGGCTGGCAGGTAGCTATGGCACCAGGGTCTGGCACAATTATCAAATTCTTACCATATCAACCATAATCACAGCTTCCGATCGGCACAAGATCATTTTCCCAAAACGGTATGACAGAAATTCTAATCAAAAGCAAATTATCAACACATTAAATAGTCAAAATACAAGGTACAATTACTGCAGAGCTTTTTAAAATAATAAAAGGTTTAAAGATCCCATTAATACCATCCTAGTCCCCAGGGTCAGAGCTCCACCCTGGGGACCTTTGCTTTAAATTACCTCCTGTCCACTAGGTCCTAGGGTGAATAATCCACTGTGAAAGAGATTTGACATTTAATCTGTCGCAGAAATTTTAGAGGATCTACATGAGGGATAGATTAGACCAGTAACAAAATCATCAACAGGCCCACTTTCTCTTCATTGTCCAACCATTAATAAATATGAATCCTGCACAAATCAGCAGAAATTACACTGAGGCTATCCAGTCTTTCACAGAATAAACAAAAAGGAAGCTGTTTAAATAAGCAGTTTTTTAAAAGTTCACATGATTCTGTATCTTGAATGTGGCAGCAGACAGATGTACATATCCAAAAGGTTACAATCTGTATGCTTCCACTTATATAACATTCCTGAAGTTAAAAAATTACAGAAATGAAGAACAGGTTAGTGGTTGCTATTAGTTAGGGATGGGGGAGGTGGGGCTGTGGCTATAAAAGGACAGAACCAGGAACCTTTGTGATAATGGAACCTACACATGATAAAATTGCATAGACCTACACAGATCACAAACATAAGTACAAGCAGAAGTGAAGGAAACCTGAATAAGGTCTTTAGATTGCATCATTGTCAGTACCCTGGTTGTGATACCGTACTACAGTTTTCCAAGATGTTACCACTGGGGGAAACGGGGTAGGGTATACAGGATCCCTGCAGTATTCTCGTAACTGCATGTGAGTCTACAATTATCTGAATAAAAATTCCATTTAAAAAAAGGTAACTGAATTACACATTAACTTATCAACTATTTCAACCAATAAGAATTGGACAAACTAATTCTCCGTGATTACTGAATTTGTCTTAGCAAAAGAGGAAAAAACACTGCATGTTTTCTAGATAAGCTAAGTAATCATAAAGTAACATCCCAAGTTATGAATAAGGAATTCAAAGATTTGGGTTTGACTCTAGGTATGCAGTTCCCAAATTTGCTGTACTTTGGAGTCAACCAGGAATCTTTTTTTTTTTAAATTGTGCTTTAAGTGAAAGTTTACAATTCAAGTTAGTCTCTCATACAAAAATTTATACAAAAGTTGTTTAGTGACCCTAGTTGCTCTCCCTACTCTATGACAGCACACTCTTTCTTTCCACCCTGGACTTCCCCTGTCCATTCAACCAGTTCCTGACCCTCTCTGCCTTCTCATATCACCTCTGGATGGGAACTGCCCTTTTAGTCTCATGTATCTGCCTCAGCTAAGAAGCACACTCCTCACGAATATCATTTTATGTCCCATAGTCCAGTCTAATCTTTGTCTGAAGAGTTGGTCTCAGGAATGGTTTTAGTTTTGGGCTAACAGAGAGTCCGGACACCATGTCTTCCGGGGTCCCTCCAGTCTCAATCAAACCATTAAGTCTGGTCTTTTTTACTAGTCAACTAGGAGTCTTTTAAAAATACTAATGCCAACACACGGGAGGAATGTGCTTCTTAGATCAATCAAGTATATAAGACCAAATGGGCAACACCTGCCCGAAAGCAAACATGAGAAAGAAGGCTCAGGAAAACATAAGGAATGAGCACGGTGAACCCAGAGTGTAAAGGAAATGGGGAGAGTGCTGACACATTGCTGGGATTGTAACCAATGTCACAAAACAATCTGTGTATAAATTTTTGAATGAGAAACTAATTTGCACTGTAAACTTTCACCTAACGCACAACTAAAAAAGAAACAAAATACTAATGCCTGGAACCTATCCTTGTTCTGATATAACTGGTATGGGGTATGAACTGGGCACCTGGGATTTTCAAAAGCTCCCCAGTGATTCTACAATGCAGCAAAATTTGGTAACCACATTGACAAGTTTCTTGACAGCAGCAAGTTCTTAAACTGTATTTCAGGACCACTTTACTCTTAATAGAGCCCTGGTGGCAAAGTGGTTAAGAGCTCGGCTGCTAACCAAAGGTCAGCAGTTCAAATCCACCAGCCACTCCTTGGAAACCCTATGGGGCACTTCTACCCTGTCTTCTAGGGTCGCTATGAGTCGGAATGGACTTGATGGCAATTTTTTTTTTTAAATTCCTAAAACACCCCTGGTTGCACAGTGGTTAAGCACTCGGCTGCTTACCTAAAGGTCAGCAGTTCAAACCCACCAGCCCAGTCACTCCGTGGGGAAAAGACATGGCAGTCTGCTTCCCTAAAGATTTACAGCCTTAGATACCCTATGGGGCAGTTCTACTCCGTCCTATAGGGTTGCTATGAGTCGTAATCCACTCAGCATCAACAGGTTTGGCTTTTTACTCTTAAAATTTAAGGATCTTCAAAAACCTGTGTTTACTATGGTGTTTATATCTACAAATACTTGACACATTTGAAACTAAAACTGAAATTTTTTTTTAATATTAATTCATTTTAAAATAATGATGACTCCATTATAGTAACTATTTTCTCCTTTCCCAAAAACAATTAGAAAAGAGTAGGATTACTTTGCACTTTCTGCAGATCTGTTTATGTGTGGCTTAACTGAAAACAGCTGGCTTCTCATATTTTTTCCAGCATTCAATCTGTTGTAATAACGTTATTTTGGCTGAAGTATACAAAAAATATCTGGACTCATACGATATATATTTGGAAAAGAATATTTCAATAAATCCCAGATAAATTGTGGATATGTTTCCTTGATAACTCTAATAAAACTTGATAAGTGGTAGTTTATTAAAGACTAATAGCAATGTGGTATCTGAAATAGTATCAATAAACTTTTTATACTCTCCGGTTACATTATAATCCACTGGTTTATCTTGTACTCTGAATGGACCTTTTAACCCAGGCATGATTTTGTAACATTACACACTGATCATTTGGAAAACACTGGTTCCACAGAATTATGCATATTATCCAATTATCACATTTCATTTTACAATACAAAATAATCACCTTTTAATCACAATATCACCACTGCAAAACTGTCAGCCTCACGACGGCAAACAGGTTTTCCAAACTTTTTGCTTAAAAACACAAATTTGTATCACTGATAAATACTGACAGCTGTTTTCCTTAAAACACTAGCCTCCATTCATTCATTTTCAAGAAAAATACCTGCCATATACCTAAGTCTGAATGCCATAGTTTGTCATTCTTTTCTTTTAGATTTTAAAAGTTACATACTATAAAATTCACTTTCTGGTATTCATTTGTGAGTTTGGACTAATTCACAGACTCAAGTTACAACCACTACAATAAAGATACCGAATAGTTTCCTCACTCTCAAATATTCCCTCATGCCACCCCTTCGTTGCTGTCCTCTACCCAGCCCCTAGCAGTCATTAATTTGTTTCCCATCACTAGTTTTGTGTTTTCCAGAATGTCATATAAATAGAATCATATGCTGTGTAGCCTTTTGAATCTGGCTTTTTTGTTTGTTTAGCATAATCCATTTGGGATTCATCCACTATTGCTACTATCGTGTGTTGTGTAGGCGATTCCAACTCGTAGAGACCCTACAGCACAGAGTAAAACTGCCCCATATGGTTTCCTAGACTGTAATCTTTACAGGAGCAGGTCACCAGGTCTTCTCTCCCATGGAACCAGCTGGTGAGTTCGAACTGCCGACCTTTCAATTAGCAGTGGAGCCACCGTGGCTCCTTTCATCCACTGTAGTATCAATAATTCATGCCTCTTTATTTGCTGAACAGCACTCCATTTTACAGAGGTACCACAGCTGAGGAATATCTGGGTTGTTGCCAGTTTTTTGAGATTTGAAAAAAATTGCTATAAACATTCCTATGTAGGTTTTCATGTGAAAGTAAATTTTCATTTCTCTTGGGTAAATACCTAGGATTGAAAATGTTGGGTCATACAGTAAGTTTATGTTTATAGGAAACTGCCAAACTGTTTTCTAAAGTGGCTGTAATATTTTTCATTCCCATCAATATATGAAAGTTCCATGTGCTCCACATTCTCACTAATATTTAGTGTTATCAGTTTACTGTAGTATTTTTTATTTGTTTGGTGTCTTAGTCATTCTAATAGATGAGTAGTGAGTGGTATCTCATTGTGGTCTTAATTTGCATTTCCTAATGAGTAACGAGGTAGAGCATCTTTTCAGGTACTTATTTACCACTCCTGTATCTTCTCTGGAGCCCTGGTGGCGCAGTGGTTAAGTATTCAACTACTAACCAAAAGGTCAACAGCTCAAATCCACCAGCTACCTCTTGAAAACCCTATAGGGTACTTCTACTCTATCCTATAGAGTCACTGAGTCCAAATCAACCCAAGAGCAATGGTTTTTTTTTTTAATATATGTATCTTCTCTGGTGAAATGTCTGTTCAAATCTTTTGCCCACTGTTTTACTGAATTTTCTTATTGTTGACTTTTGAGAGTTCTTTCTGTAATCTGCATCCAAGTCATTTAACATATATATGATTTGTAAATATTTTCTCCCACTCTATGGCTTCATTTTCTTCATAGTATTTTTCAAAAAGCAGAGTTTTTAATTTTAATGAAATCCAATTTGTCAATTTGTTATTTTGTGCTTCTGGTTATATTTAAGAAATCTTTATCTAAGTCAAGGTTATAAAGATTTTTCTTCTGCCAGTATTATTATTTTACATTTTACATTTAGGTTTACGATCAATTTGAGTTAATGTTTACGTAAAGCGTAGGGTAGGGATTGGGGCATTTTTTTTTGGCATGTTGTTAACTGTTCCAGCACCATTTGTTGAAAAAGACTATTCTTTTTCTATTGAATTGCCTTTACACCTTTGTCAAAAAACTATTTGACTATATTTGTGTGGGTCTATTTCCACACTCTGTTCCATTCCATTTGTCTACATGTCTATTTTTTGCCAATACAACACTGTCTTGATTTCTGTAACTATACAGAAAATCTTGAAATCAGGTAGTCTGGGTTCTCCAACTTTGTTGTTCTTTACCAAAAATGTTTTCACACAACCTACAGACTGAGAGAAAATTTGGGGGAATTATGTATCAAATGAGAGTTTAATATCCAGAATATATTAAGCACTCCTACAACTTAACAAAGGAGCCCTGGTGGTGCAATGGTTAAGTGCTCAGCTGCTAACCAAAAAGTCAGCAGTTCAAACTCAACCAGCGGATCCACAGGAGCAAAGACCTGGCAATCTGCTCCCATGAAGATTACAGTCTAGGAAACCCTATGGGGCAGTTCTACTCTGTCCTATAGGGTTGCTATGAGTTAGAATCACCAGGAGGAAACTCAACAACAACTTAACAACAAAACTAACTCGATCAAAAACCGGGCAAAGAACTTGAATAGACAATTCACTGAAAGATATACAAACGGTCAACAAGCACATGAAAAGATGCTTAACATCAGCCAATAACAAAAAAAAACCAAACCTGTTGCATTCGAGTCGATTCCAATTCATACCAACCCTATAGGACAGAGTAAAAATGCCCCATGGGGTTTCCAAGGAGCAGCTGGTGAATTCGAACTGCCAAGTTTTGGTTAGCAGTCAAGCTCTTGACAACTGCGCCACCAGGGCTCCTCATCAGCCATTAAAACCCCACCCACTGCTGGCCAGTCAATTCCAAGAAGCAAATCAAAACCACAATGCGATACCACTTCACTACCACTAGGATGGCTAAGATCAAAAAAATAGAAAACAACAAATGTTGACAAGGATATGGAGAAATTGGAACCCTTATCCACTGCTGGTGGGAATACAAAATGGTAAAGTTGCTGCAGAAACAGACTGACAGTTCCTCAAAAAGTTAAACATAGAACTACCAAACCAAAACAAACCCACTGCCCTCAAGTGGATTCCAACTCGCAGTGACCCTATACGACAGAGTAGAACTGCCCTATAGGGTTTCCAAACTACCATGACAAAGCAATTCTACTCCAACGTAAGTACCCGAGAGACCTGAAAGCTTCGGTGCAAACTGACGTGTACAACAATATTCATTTCAACATTATTCACAACAGCCAAAAGGTGTAAACAACCTACATGTCCATCAACAGATGAATGGATAAACAAAACGTTGTACACACATACAATGGAACACTACTCAGCCATAAAAAGAAATGGAGTCCTGATACATGCTACAACATGGATGAACCTTGAAAACATTATGTTGAATGAAATAAGTATATCGTAAAAGGGCAGATATTTTATGATCTCATATGAAATATCTAGAATAGCCCAATGTAGAGAGACCAAATTCTTATTAGTGGTTACCAGGTGCAGAAGGAAGGGGGAAATGAGTAGTCATTGTTTAGGAAGCAGCAAGATTCTGTTTATTGTGATGGAAAATTTGACAATGATTATTGTTGATGGCCGCACAACGTGATTAATGTAATTGGTATCACTGTATTGCAAATAGGAAAAACACTGAATTGGCAAACACTATGCTACACATAATTCTACAATTATTTCTAAAAAGTATTTTCACTGCTCTTACTTCTTTGCTACTCCATATAATTCTTAGCATCACCTTTTCATTATCTACAAAAAATCTTCTTGGGGTTCTGGTTGGTGTTATGGATTGAACTGTGTCCCCCCAAAAAATGTGGGTCAACCTGGCTAGTCCATGAGTCCCAGTATTGTGGAACTGTCCACCATTCTGTCATCTGATATGATTTTCCTACGTGTCGTAAATACTAACTTTATGACGTTAATGAGGTGGGATTAGCGGCAGTTATGTTAATGAGGCAGGACTCAAAAATTATGTTGTGTTTTAAATCAATTTCTTTTGCAATATAAAAGACCTAGCAAAGAGACAGGCGGACCTCATACCACCAAGAAAGCAACGCCTGGAGCAGAGCATGTCCTATGGACTCAGGGTTTCTGCATTGAGAAGCTGCCAGACCAGGGGAAGATTGCTGCCAGGGACCTTCCCCCAGAACCGACAGAGAGAGAAGAAAGCCTTCTCCTAGAGCTGGCACCCTAAATTTGGACTTCAAGCTTCCTAAACAGTGAGAATAAATTTCTCTTTGTTAAAGCCATCCACTTATTTCTGTTTTAACAGCAATAGATAACTAAGACAGTTGGGATGGATCAGTTTTGAAAAGAAATGACATCTTAATAATACCAAGTCTTCAAAATGACAAACTTAATATATCTCTCCAGTTAGATTTCCTTTTTGTCTGTTTTCAGCACACAAAGCCTGTACACATTGTGTCAGATTTATACCTAAATATTTCATTTTCTGGTGCTACTAAAATGGTAGTTTTTTTCTTCTTACAGAAGTACGAGGGGTTCTTATATATTGTTGTTATATCCCATAACCTTATTATTAGTTCTAGGAGCTTTAAGGAGCCCTGGTGGCACAGTGCTTAAGCACTTGGCTGATAACAGAGAGGTCGGTGGTTCAAATTCACCAGCCACTGTGCAAGACAAAGATGTGGCAATCGGCTTCTGTAAAGATTACAGCCTTGGAAACTCTATGGACCAGTTCTATTTTGTCCTATAGGGTTGGTATGGGTTGGAATCAACTCGACAGCAATAGGTTAGGAGCTTTTTTGTAGATTCCTCAGGATTTTCTATGTAGATAATAATGCAAATAGGGACAGTTTCATCACTTCCTTTCTGTTCTGAAACCCTTTTCTTTGTCTCACATGATTACACTATTCCCAGTCTTAAAGGAGAGCATTCAGTCTTCACTATTAAGTATAATTCGAGCTGTAGATTTTTGTAGATGTCCTTTTTCAGGCTGAGGAAAACCCCTTCTATTCCTAGTTTGGAAGAAGAATTATCATGAAAGAATACTGCATTTTGTCAAATGCTTTTTCTTCATCAACAGAGATGATCATACTTTTTTTATTTACTGTCAATATTTAATTTCTTAGTGCTGCTATAACACCACAAGTTGGCGACTTTAACAAACAAATTGATTTTATCACAGATTAGGAGGCTACAAATCCAAATTCAGAACACAGGCTCTGGGGGAAGACTTTCTGTCTGTCAGCTCTGAGGGAAGGTCCTTGTCTATTTTCCGCTTCTGTTCCTCGGTTCCCTGGCGATCTTCAGGTAGCCTGGTTCGATCTTCCCCAATCTGTGCTTCCTTCCCTCTGTACCTAATCTGCTCTTTTATATCTTGAACGTGATTGGGTAAGACACACCCTACACTGACATGACCTCATTGACACAATAAAGAAAACCCTATTCAAAACTGAAATTACACTCACAGGTATTTTAAAAAGGAAAAAAAAAAAAAACACCGAGGCAAGTCAATTTCAACTCATAGTGACCCTACAGGACAGAGCACAACTGCCCCACAGGGTTTCCAAGGCTGTAAAACTTTACGGAAACAGACTCCCACATCTTTTTGCCACAGAGTGGCTGGTGTGTTCGAATCATGGATTTTTCTGTTAGCAGCGAAGTGCTTAACCACTCCACCACCAGAGCTCCTAGGGTGGAAAAACGTGAAAATTTCTTTGATCATACCTACACAGAGTATTTCTGGAAGTATACACTGATAATACTCTGAGGAGAAAAATTAGATAATGGGCAACAGACTTTTCACTATATTACACTTTCGTATCACATAAATCTCTTTTTTAATCGTGCTGTAAGTGAAAGTTTCAAGTTCAAGTTGGTTTCCCATACAAAAATTTATACACACATTGTAATGTGATCCGAGCTGCTCTCCCTATAATGTGACAACACATTGCTCCTTTCCACCTCGGATTTCTTGTGGCCATTCAACCAGCTCCTGTCCCTTTTTACCTTCTTATCTTCCTTCCAGACAGGAGCTGTCAATTTAGTCTCATGTATCTATTTGAGCTAAGATGCACTCTCTTCAAAACCATCATCATTTTATGTCTTGTGATCCAGTCTAATCTTTGTCTGAAGAATTGGCTTCAGGAATGGTTTCAGTTCTGGGCTGACAGAGAGTCTGGGGACAATGTCTTCTGGGGTCCCTCCAGTCTCAGCCAGCCCATTAAGTCTGGTCTTTCTACTAGAATTTGGTTTCTGCACCCCACTGTTCTCCTGCTCTGCCAGGGACTCTCTCTTGTGTTACCTTTCAGGGCATTCATTGGTGGTAGCCAGGCACCATCTAGTTCTTCTGGTCTCAGGCTGATGGAGTCTCTGGTTTCTGTGGCTCTTTTTGTCACTAGAGCTAATCATTTCCTTGTGTCTGTGGTGTTTTTCAATCTCGTTTGCTCCAGGTGGGTTGGGACCAATTGATGCATCTTAGATGGTCATTCGCTAGCTTTTACGACAATAGACGCCACTCACAAAAATGGGATGCGGAACATTTTCTTAATAAACTTTGTTAACCCAACTGACCTAGGTGTCCCCTGAAACCATGGACCCTAGACAATTGTCTCTGCTACTCTGTCCCTCGAAGTGTTTGGTTGTATTCAGGAAACCTCTTAGCTTTTGGTTTAATCATGTTATGCTATCTTCCCCTTTACTGTGTTGTCCTTCCCTTCACCTAGGATAATTCCTATCTACTAACTAGTTAGTGAACACCCCTTTTCCTCCCTCACAACCTTCAAAACCATCAAAGAATGTTTTCTTCTGTGTTTAAACCATTTCTTGAGTTCTTGTAACAGTGGTCTCATACACTATTTGTCCTTTTATAACTGGCATATTTCATTCATGCAGCATAATGCCTTCCACATTCATACATGTTATGTTTCAAGGATTCATCGTTGTTCTTTACAGTATTCCACTGCGTGAATATACCATAATTTGTTTATCCACTGGTCCACTGATGGGCACCTAGGTTGTTTCCATCTTTTTGCTATTGTGAAGAGTAATGCAATGACCATGGATGTGCACATGTCCATTCCTGTGACAGCTCTTATTTCTCTAGGATATACTCCAAGAAGTGGGATTGCTGGATCATATGGTACTTCTATATCTAGCCTTCTAAGGAAGACTCAAATCAAGTTCCAAAGTAGTTGTACCATTTTACATTCCCACCAGCAGTGTATAAGTGTTCCAGTCTCTCCACAACCTATCCAACATTGATTGTTTTTTATTTTTTGGATTAACGCTATCATTGTTGGGGTGAGATGGTATCTCACTGTAGTTCTGATTTACATTTCTCTAACGGCTAATGATCATGAGCATTTCCTCATGTGTCTGGTAGCCATCATGTGTCTGGTAGCCACCTGAAGGTCTTCTTTAGTGAAGTACCTATTTATATCCTTTGCCCATTTTTTAACTGGGTTATTTGTCTTTTTGTTCTTGAGGTTATGCAGTACCTTGTAGATTTTACAGATTAGACACTGATCGGCTTCGTCATAGCCAAAAAATTTTTCCCAGTCTGCAGGTTGTCTTTTTACTCCTTTGGTGAAGTCTTTTGACCAATCAAACTTATGTGTTTGATTTTTAGGAGCTCTTAGTTATCTAGTTTCGCTTCTAGTTTTTGTGCACTGTTATTTGTGGTTAGTATTCTGTTTCTCTCAAATATTAGGGCTCCTAGTGTTGTCTCTATATTTTTCTTCCATGATCTTAATCGTTTTACATTTTATATTTGGGTCTTTGTTCCACTTTGAGTTAGTTTTTGACCATAGTGTGAAGTATGGGTCTTGTTTCATTTTTTTGCAGATGGATATCTAGTTATGCCAGCACCATTTGTTAAAGAGACTGTCTTTTCCCCAATTAATGGACTTTGAACTTTTCTCAAATATAAGCTTCTCAAAGGTGAATGAATTTATGTCTGCATTCTCAATTCTGTTCTATTGGTCTATGTATCTGTTGTACCAGTACTAGGCTGTTTTCACTACGGTGGTTGTATAATAGGTTCTAAAATCAGGTAGTGTGAGAACTCTCACTTTGTTCTTCTTGAGTAATGCTTTACTTACCCGGGGCCTGTTCCCTTTCCATATGAAGCTGGTGATTCTTTTCTCCATCTCATTAAAAAATGCCGTTGGAATCTGGATAGGGATTGCACTGTATCCGTAAATCGCTTTGGGTAGAATAGACATTTTCACAATGTTAATTGTCTTCCTATCCATGAGTAAGGTATGTTTTTCCACTTATGTAGGTCTCTTTTGGTTTCTTCAGTAGTGTCTTGTAGTTTTTTTTTTTTTTTTTTTTTTGTATACGTCTTTCACGTCTCTGGTTATATTCGTAAGTATTTTATCTTCTTGGGGGCTACTGTAAATGGTATTGATTTGGTAATTTTCCCTCCAAAGTTCTCTTTGTTGATGTAGAGGAGTCCAACAGATTTTTGTATGTTTATCTTGTATTCTAATACATTGCCGAAATCTTCTATTAGTTTCAGTAGTTTTCTTGTGGATTCTTTAGGGTTTTCTGTGTATAACATCATATCATCTACAAACAGAGACACTTTTCCGTCTTCATTACCCATTTGGATGCCGTGTTTCTTTTTCTAGCCTAACTGCTCTAGCTAGGACCTCCAGCACAATGTTGAAGAGTGGTGATAAAGGGCATCCTTGTCTGGTTCCCATTCTCAAGGGGAATGCTTTCAGACTCTCTCCATTTAGGATGATGCTGG
This sequence comes from Trichechus manatus latirostris, assembly GCF_000243295.1. Lineage (NCBI taxonomy): Eukaryota > Metazoa > Chordata > Mammalia > Sirenia > Trichechidae > Trichechus > Trichechus manatus. The sequence continues at coordinate 1,610,102 of NW_004444115.1, forward strand.
CTGCTGGCTTTGTATAAGTGCCCTTTATTATGTTGAGGAATTTCCCTTCTATTCGTATTTTCTTGAGAGTTTTTATCATAAATGGGTGTTGGACTTTTGTCAAATGCCTTTTCTCAACAACTGATAAGATCGTGTGGTTGTTATCTTTTGTTTTATTAATGTGATGGATACACTGATTGTGTTTCTAATATTGAACCATCCCTGCAAACCTAGTATGAATCCCACTTGTTCATGGCGAATTATTTTTTTGATATGTTCTTGAACTCTAATGGCTAGAATTTTGTTGACAATTTTTGTATCTATGTTCATGAAAGATAATGGTCTGTAATTTTCTTTTTTTGTGGTGTCTTTATTTGGTTTTGGTATCAGGGTTATGCTGGCTTCACAGAGTAAGTTTGGGAGCATTCCATTCTTTTCTATGCTCTGAAATACCGTTAGTAGTAGTGGTGTTAACTCTTCTCTGAAAGTTTGGTGGAATTCTCCAGCGAAGCTGTCAGGACCAGGGCTTTTTATTTCGGGGCGGGGGGGGAGGATTCTTTAATTACCTTGTCAATCTCTTCTCTTGTTATATGTTTATTTACTTGTTCTATCTCTGTTTTTGTTACTTTGGGTAGGTAGTATGTTTCTAGAAATTTGTCCATTTCCTCTAGGTTTTCAAATTTGTTAGAGTACAATTTTCCATAGTATTCTGTTATGATACTTATAATATTAATTGGGTCTGTTGTGATATTGCCCATCTCATGTCTTATTTTGGGTATCTGCTTCTTCCCATTTTTCTTTTCTCAGTTTGGCCAACAGTTGATCGATTTTGTTGATCTTTTCAAACAACCACCTTCTGGTCTTGTTAACTCTCTCGATTGTTTTTCTATTCCCTATTTCATTTAATTCTACTCTAATTCTTATTATTTCCTTTCTTCTGGTGCCCAAGGGCTTGTTTTGCTGTTCTCTATTTGTTTGAGTTGTAGGGCTAATGTTTTGATTTTGGCCCTTTCTTCTTTTTGGATGTGTGCATTTATTGCTATAAACTGACCTCTGATCACTGCTTTTGCTGTGTCCCAAAGGTTCTGGTAGGATGTTTTTTCATTCTCATTTGATTCTATGAATTTATTTTCATCCTTAATTTCTTCTATAACCAAGTAGTTTTTCAGCAAGGTGTTGTTCAGTTTCCATGTGTTTGACTTTTTTTTGCTTGCTTTCTCTGTTATTCATTTCTACCTTTATAGCTTTATGGTCACAAAAGATGCTTTGTAATATTTTGATGCTTTGGGTTTTGTTGAGGCTTGCTTTATGGCCTAATACGTGATCTATTCTGAAGAATGTTCCATGTGCGTTGGAAAAGAAAGTATACTTGGCTGCTGTTGGGTGGAGTGTTCGGTATACGTCTATGGGATCAAGTTGGCTGACTATGGCATTTAGATCTTCCATGTCTTTATTCAGCTTCTTTCTGGATGTTTGGAAACCCTAGTGGCATAGTATTTAAGAAATACAGCTGTTAAACAAAAGGCTGGCAGTTCAAATCCAACAGGTACTTCTCAGAAACCCCATGTGGCAGTTCTACTTTCTCGTATTTGGTTGCTATGAGTTGGAATCGACTTGACAGAAACGAGTTTGGTTTTTTTCTTTGGTTCTGGATGTCCTGTCTTTCACTGAAAGTGCTGTGTTGAAGTCTCATACTATTATTGTGGCACTGTTTAAGTCTCTCTTCAATGCTGTTAGAATTTGTTTTATGTATCTTAGAGCCCTGTCGCTGGGTGCATAAGTATACATTACGGTTATATCCTACTGGTGTACTGACCCTTTAATCATTATATAGTGTCCTTCCTTATCCTTCGTGGTGGATTTTACTTTAAAGTCTATTCTGTCAGAGATTAACATTGCCACTCCTGCTCTTTTTTGAGTGTTGTTTGCTTGATGTATTTTTTTCCATCCTTTGAGTTGTAGTTTGCTTGTGTCTTTAAGGTGTCTCTCTTATGGCAGCATATAGAAAAATCATTGTTTTATCCATTCTGCCACTCTGTCTCTTTATTGGTGCATTTAGTCCATTTACATACAGCATATTGATAGGTACGAGTTTAGTGCTGTCATTTTGATGTCTTTTTTTGTGTTGTTGACAGTTTCTTTGTTCCACTTAATTTTCTTTGATGAGTCGTTTTACTTTATGTATTTTCTTTTCATCTTTTTCATCATTGATTTTGCATTTCCTGAGTCTTTATGTTTGTCTTGTTTTTTATTTTGAAGTGTAAGACTGTTAGTGTCCTTTATGGTTACCTTAATATTTATCCCATTTTTCTAAATTTAAACCAGTCTTTTATTTCTTTATATCGCCTTGACTTCCTCTCCATATGAAAGATCCATCACTACATTTTTATTCCATTTTGTTTTAATGTTGTCATCTTTTACATAGTGACATCTCTTTCCCTATTTTCAGGATTTTAGCTTTTATGTTTGTGACTTCCCTATCTGGGTTGATATCTGGTTGCTCTGTCCTGTGTTCTAGTCTCGGGTTGTGACCTGATGTTGTTGATTTTCTAACCAGAAGACTCCCTTTAGTATTTCTCGTAATTTTGGTTTGGTTTTTGCAAATTCCCTAAACTTCTGTTTATCTGGAAATGCCCTAATTTGGCCGTCATATTTGAGAGACAGTTTTGCTGGATATATAATTCTTGGCTAGCAATTTTTTTCCTTGAAGGCTTTATATATGTCATCCCATTGCCTTCTTCCCTGCATGGTTTCTGCTGAGTAGTCCAAGCTTACTCTTATTGACTCTCCTTTGTACATGACTATTCGTTTATCCCTAAGCACTATTAAAACTCTCTCTTTATCTATGGTTTTGGCAAGTTTGATTATAATACGTCTTTGTGAGTTACTTTTGGGATCTACCTTGTGTGCGGTTCAACGAGCATCTTGGATAGACTTCTCATCTTTCACGGTATCAGGGAAGTTTTCTGCCAGCAAATCTTCAACAATTCTCACTGCATTTTCTGTTATGCCCCCTCTTCTAGTACTCGAATCACTCATAAGTTATTCCTCTTGATAGAGTCCCACATAATTCTCATGGTTTCTTCATTTTTTAAAATTCTTTTATCTGATTTTTCAGATAAAATAAGTTGGTGTCAAGTGCTTTATCTTCAATCTCACTAATTCTGGCTTCCATTGCCTCAATTCTGCTCCTATGACTTTCTATTCAGTTGTCTAATTCTGAAATTTTATTGTTAATTTTCTGGACTTCTGTTTGCTGTCTCTCTGTGGATTCTTGCAGCCTGTTAAATTTGTCATTGTGCTCTTCTATAATCTTCTTAAACTCCTCTATGGCTTTGTCTATGCGTTCCTTGACATGGTTTGTGTTTTGCCCGATCTCCTTGCTGATCGTTTGAAGGATTCTGTATATTAATCTTTTATATCATACCTCCGGTAATTCAAAGAAGTTCTCCTCCTCCAGAAGATTTCTTGATTCTTTGTTTTTGGAGCTTCCTGAAGCCATCGTGGTCTGCCTCTTTATGTGATTTGATATTGACTGTTGTCTCTGAGCCATCAATAAATTATTATACTTCTTTATTTTCTGTTTGCTTACTGTGTCCTAGCTTCTTGTTTTGTTTTGATATGCCCAAACAGGCTGCTCGTGTGAGCTAGTTTCATTGGCACCTTTAAAGGTCTAACATCCTGTCACAAGGTGGTTAGATCTGTAACTAGGTATTTAAGCCAGGAGTCCATTTACTTTCTTGTATAGATTTAGCTCAGGTGTCCAGACATTCGGTCACCAAGTGTGTAGTTCAGGCTCTCACCTACAGTTCTAGATGGGCAGGGGTGATTGGAGTAGGTACCGACCGGTATCGGGCTACAGTAGAGGTTCATGTGCTGAGCAAGGCAGGAGGCTGTCGGCTGCCTCTAAGTGGAAGCAAAGTGTGTCCCTCTTCCCTAGAGTGTGCAGGTAGGTGGGTTTTACAGCCGGACTATGGGCACCCAATACTGTTGGCTGTACGGACTGGGAGGCACCACTTTTTCTTGGAACCCTGTCACAGATGGCTAGGTGGTATGGGTGGAGCCACCAGTCCTCAGGCCCCTGATGTGGGTAGGTGAGGACCCTACTTAATGGACAGAGCGGTGTCAAATGTCACAAACCTGCTATTCCATCATATAGCTGATACAGTGAAGTTAGGCTTCAGGTATATACCCTGTTGTACAGTGCTAATGAGGACCTAAGCTGTTGAAACGGGCCCACACAGGTCTACTTAGGGGTAAAAGGCATTCAAAGTCCATAGATCCCTTATGCCTGTACCTAGGCAAAAGATCTGTGCCTGCCCTGAGTTCCCAGCTTAGGGGAACCAGCACATTATTTTTTCCCTGTTTGTTAATTTGTTCTCTCTTCAAGACCGGGAGAATGGCTCAAGGCACGTGACAGGTCCTACTTCCAGCCCAGGGGAAGCTGTATTACTAGGACCCGGAGCACAGCGGTGAAGGAGCAGGTAAATGAGAAAGAAGTTTTTCCCAAACGGGGTGTTTTTTGATCCAGAGGGTAGGTAAGACACACATATTTATCTTTTGCTGATTGAGCACTGCTTTTCACTGGTACTGGAGGCTTAAGCAGACTCTCCGCCTCTCGGTCTCTCCCAATGTGGAAAACATGTCCTGAACATGACTGCTTGCCTCACCGTGCACACCAGCCAATCTACCCTGCAGGGTGCCAGTTCTTGCCAGGTCAGGTCTCACAACTCCTCGCTGCTTGTGAACCATCTCTCCCTTCCCCTGCCACTCAGTCCGATTCCTCAACTTTGCCTTTGATATTCAGGGCCCCTAGACTGTCATATATAATTGATTCATTTGTTTTTTCAGGTCTCTGTTGTAAGAGGGACCACTGGAAGCATCTAACTACTCCACTATCTTGGCCCTGCCTCCTGTATCTTATAAATTTTTAACTGAATTTTAAAAACTATGAATGTATAAATGACTTTTTAAAAATAAGTTGTTCCTTAGTTGCAGTCAACTCAATCTTGACTCATGGCGACTCCACATGTGCAGAGCAGAACTGCTCCACAGGGTTTCATTTAGCAGCCAAGAACTTAAACACTGCGCAATGAAGGCTCCTTACCCATAGGTACAGTGGTTAGGATTTACAACACATACTTTGGAGGGACACCATACAATCCACAACACATCATGAATTACCCTGACTGATTTTCAAATGGTGAACCAGTCTTGCATTCCCAGAATAAACCCCACTTGGTTAACATGTATTATCCTTTTTATGCATTGCTAGGTTTGAGTTAGTAGTATTTTATTGAGACTTTTGCATTTAAGCTTGTCTTAGTTATCTAGTGCTGCTATAACAGAAATACCACAAGTGGATGGCTTTAACAAAGAGAAATTTATTCTCTCACAGTCTAGGAGGCTAGAACTCCAAATTCAGGGTGCCAGCTCTGGGTAGGGCTTTCACTCTCTGTTGGCTGTGAGGGAAGATCCTTGTCATCAATCTTCCCCAGTAGAGGAGCTTCGCAGTGCAGGGATACCGGATCCATAAAACCAAAAAACAAAACCAAACGGCCGCCATCGAGTCGATTCCGACTCATAACAACCCTACAGGACAGAGCAGAACTGCCCCCATAGAGTTTCCAAGGAGCGCCTGGTGAATTCAAACAGAGGAACTTTTGATTAGCAGACGTAGCTCTTAACCACTACACCTCCAGGGAGGACACGCTATTCTCCTGGCTTTTGTTTTTTGGTGGTATGAGGTCCCCTATCTCTCTGCTTGCTTCTCTTTTTTATATCTCAAAAGAGACTGGCTTCAGACAAAATCTAATCTTGTAGGTTAATTCCTGCATCATTAATGTAACTGCTGCTAGTCTCACCTCATTAATGTCACAGATGTAGGATTTACAACACATAGGAAAATCACATCAGATAACAAGATGGTAGACCATCACACAATACTGGGAATCATGGCCTAGCCAAATTGACACATATTCTGGGGGGATACAATTCAATCCATAACAATTCTCATGAAGGATATTTGTCTGTAGTTTTCTTTTCTTATAATATCTTTATCTGGTTTTGTATCAGTCCTCATAAAATGACCTGAGAAGTATTTCCTCTGCTACTATTTTCTGGAAGAGACTGTGTACAGTTTGTATTATTTCTTCCTTAAACGACTGGTAGAATTTGCCAGCCAAATCATCTGGACTTCAGGTTTCCTTTGCTGGAAGGTTTTTAACCACGATTCCAATTTCTTTAATAGATATGACTATTTAGGTTATCTATTCCTTCTTGAGTGAGATTTCGTAGTTTGTGATTTTGAAGAAATTGATCCATTTCATGTAAGCTGTCAAACATGTGCATAGAGTTGTTTGTGGTACTCCTTTATAATCATTTTAATACCTGTAGCACTGGTAGTGATATCCTCTCTTTCATTCCTGATATTGTTAACTTGGATCTTCTCTTCGGACAGTCTGTCATTCTTTAAAGTAGAAATCGGGTTCTATAAAAAAAGTACTACTAAGCTCACAACTGAAAGAGTGACATAAGGTCGTTTCCTCATCAGAACTGCCTAACTTCTGTTAAGGAGCTGAAGTGCTTTTTCCATACTTCCCATTGTGTCACACACTATATTAAAAAACATGTACTCAAGAAGCAAGAGTTAATAAAATTAATTGTTTTTACTACTTCATCAATGACATACTTAAGTGAAATTGACTGCTTTTTTTTTTAAACTTCCAGTGCATGGTGATAAGTAAAACATACAATGACTAGTAGTACATTTTGGTGCCACTACTCTGAATTATGCTAAGGAGCCAGCAGTTATCCATTATTGCTTACCCACAACTGTAAATGTCAACACACTGAAATAGACTAATAATGTCTTGGCATTATAAAAATAATTCTGACCTCACTTTTGAAAACTGCTCCCTTACAAACATAAGCTCAGATAACTATCACAGAAAAAGTTTTACAAAGTATATTACCAGTTTAAGGTATTATCACATATTGTTCACAAGAGAGATATTAAAGCTTGATTCATTTCTAAACTTGCCGAATTCACTGATGAAAATTATCAAGCTATGCTTTTCACTTGATAAATATAAATCTCATAAGAAAAATAAATAAATGAAATGACTTTGGCTACCTTGGCTGTGATGATGAATGGATAGAAGAGAGGGAGGAAGGGAGTATGCCATAAACACACAGCATACTCCCCTTTGTATATACTTACATCATTTCTAGAAAGATAAATCAGAAATAGTACCAGTGACTGCCTCTAGAGCAGGAAACTGGATGACTCAGAATGAAGGTGAGAAGAAATTTAGTCTTGTCACTTTGGAATTTTATACCATATGCACGTTTTACCTCAAAAAAAAATTTATTTCACAGACAATATTTAATTATTTGAGGCATTAAAAACCCAGTTAAATTTTGACCAAAGATTCCTGATCAAAATTGGGAAACTATAGAACAAAACATTAAATTCTCATGGAATCCAGACTTTCTGGAGCCATGGAGGCTGGATAAACCCCTGAAACTACTAGCCTGAGATAATCTGGCAACATTAAACCAAAAATTTCCCCTAAAGTTTTCTTAGAACCAAACCATAGTTTAGCTTAACTAGTAAAGAACATCTGCCTTGAGCAATGTGCTCTTCTAAGATCTATATGGAATCAAATTGATAACAGCAACTTAAAGTTTAGGCAAGAACTTTGGGGGCAGTGAATTTATATGAACGGAGGAAGAACAACTCAGAAACGGAGGGTGCAAACAGGTACACATTTGAAGAATGTAATCAGTGTCACTGAACTGTACATATAGAAACTGTTGAATTGGCGTATGTTTTGATGTGCATATTCTCAACAACAAAATAAAAATTTTTAAGTTAAAAACCCTCTCGATCAACTTAGGAAACACAAGAAAAATTTTTTCTATTCAAGCATATAGTATATATGTAGCCTTTCTAAAACCAAAAGGGTCTACCTGACTTCCTTCAATGACTAACCCAACTCACAGCAACCCTACAGGACAGGGTAGAACTGCCCCATAGGGTTTCCAAGGCTGTAAATCTTTACGGAAGCAGAACGTCACATCCTTCTCCTGCAGAGCAGCTGGTAAGTTCGAACCGCCAACCTTCGGTTAGTAGCCAAGCACTTAACCACTGTGCCACCAAAGCTCCTCCTTTTAATGACTAGACAGTATTAAGTTACAAATGACAAAAATATAAATTCAGCTCTTAATTCTATGTTGTATTAGATTTTCAACCAAAAAACCTGGGACGGTTATTTGGAAGCTCTAGAAGACTGAAAAACAATAGGTATGCCACGTGATGAGTCCCTCCAATGGAGAATTCAGTCCAATATATTATTTCTGGATACTCACTGACAATTAGGTTCACTCACAGATCTTAACTCTAGTATATCTGAAACACCATAACCAAAATTAATTTTACATGGGAAATACAATTTGACAGTTGTCATTTTCACATGTGCTTAAGCAATACTTTCTATTCCCAAACTACATGCTACTAATATTCAGAAGTTTCTGAAAATTTATGTTAAGCGTGGAACCAATACAAGGTGGAGTTAAACTGTAGAACAAGAACTTTCAATGCCACCAGGCCTTTCTTCCAAGATTCCTCTGGGTGGGTTAACAGCCGAGTGCTTAACTGTTTACACCACTCAGGTACTCAAACATGGAATAGATATTCATTAATAATAGTTACTGTTAATTTTTTTAGTGTTGTAATGGTACCGTGGTTACTTTTTTTTAATGTCTTTATTCTTAGACATGATATGCACTGACATTTTTAGAAGTCTGAATCTTTGAAGAGTTCAGCAAAAAAAAATTAGATACAAACATAAAGGAAATATGGCAAAATGTTAGCAACAGCTGAATGAAGATGAAGGGTATACATACAGGTGTTCACTATATTGTGTTCTCATAAAGAGTCAGGTGAGAATTATATAATGAGATACTCGGCTTAACAGACTAAGAGAATCCACATATGCACCACTAATTTTCAAGAAAAAAATGTTTGTAATAAAATCCAAACTCTCTAGCCTCACTTTGTGTCACTCTCTGCCTTGCTCACCATGCTCCAGCCAAAATGGCACCTTTTCCTTTCTTTCTTCTATACTGTTCTTCTATACTGTTCTTCTATACCCTTCTTCTATACTGTTCTCTGGGTTCTTTAATGGCTGGCTCCCTCTCATCCTTCAGCTCTAAGTTAACTATCACCCTTCCAGAGAGGCCTTCCATGACCCCGTTTTTCAAGTAGCCACCCATTTTCTCTCACACTTTTCAAATATTTATTATGTCTTATCCTACTAGAATATAAGCAAATCTTTCTCATTTTGTGGCCAGTCTATACTTAAGTACCAATAGATATGTATTAAATAAATAAGGGAAAAGCACATTATACATAATTTAGTCTCTCTCTCGACTATTAGAAGGCACTTTAAGATCCTGTTTCATCTCAGTGTCATATTATTATGGACACTGATTAGCACATATTACAATGTGAGCCAATTTTTATTATTCATTCAAAATTTTTATATTTTTTAAGCCTTGCTTCACTGTAAAAACAATACACGCTAATGATAATATCTGAAAAAAGAGAAAGAAAGGAAAAGTACCTCCATCAGTTAACTACATGTGCAATTTTAGATTATATGCGTAATTTTTATCCTGTTATTATTTTTCACTTAATAATTACAGCTTAAGTAGTCCCAGGTAGTGCAAATATTTAACGCGCTGAACTAGTAACCGAAAAGAACTAGTAACCGAAAAGGATGGAGGTTCAAGGACACTCAGAGGCACCTCAGAAAAAAGGCTTGGCAATATACTTTCAAAACATCAGCCACTGAAAATCCTATGGAGTACCGTTCTACTCTGACGTCTATCAGGGGTCGCCATGAGTCAAAACTGACCCAGTGACAACTGGTTTTTAATTATAGCTTAAAGGTTTTCTGTATTAAAAATTCTTTGCAAATGTTTCTACAGCTTGCTAGCGTTTCATTAAGTAGGTATGCTATGATTTACTTAAATGTTCTATTGTTGGATGCTTTAATTGTTTTTAATTATATCCTATTAAAGGCAAAATTGCACTGCTCAAAAAAAAACTGCACAGCTCATCTTTGTGCATAAAGCTTTTTCTGTAGAACCACTTATTTCCATCATAAATAATAGTCTTTGCTACTTTAATTGGGTAAAAATTCATTTTTTTTGGCAGTTTCTTTTTTTTAAATTTTATTGTGATAAATATACATAACCAAAAATTTGCCATGAAGTATATAACTCAGTGACGTTAACTGATCACAAAATTTTGTGCTACAGTCACAACTACCCATTTCTGAAAGTTTTACAGCACTCCAAACAGAAACTTAGTGACCCCTTCAATAATAACTCCCATTCCCTCTTCCCTCCTGCCCCTGGTAACCACTAATAAACTTTTGTCTCTCCGTATTTGCCAATCTGAGATATTTCATATAATTGGGATCATACAATATTTGTTCCTTTGTGACTGACATATTTCACTGAGCATAATGTTTACAAGGTTCATTCATATCATAGCATATATCTGAATTACACTTCTCTTTATGGCTGAAAAATATTCCACTGTTTATGTAAATAAAAAACCACATTTTGTTCATTCATTCATCTGTTGATGGAAACTTAAGTTGTTTCCACCTTTTGGCTACTGTGAATAATACTGCAATGAATGTTGCTACACAAGTATCTGTTTAAGTCCCTGTTTGAGCGTATATACCTAGGAGTGGAATTGCCGGAAAACCCTGGTGGTGTAGTAGTTAAGTGTTACGGCTGCTAACCAAAAGGTCGGCAGCTCAAATCCAGCAGGTGCTCCTTGGAAACTCTATGGGGCAGTTCTACTCTGTCCCATAGGGTCGCTATGAGTCGGAACTGACTCGATGGCAACGAGTTTGGTTTTCTTTGGTTCATGGTAATTCTTAGGTGCACCTGACCCAAACCACGGTATTTTCAATCACCCCATACGCATGTGAAAGCCGGACTATGAGTAGTAAGGAAGACCAAAGAAGTAATGTCTTTGAATTATGGTGTTGGCAAAAAATACTGAATGTACCATGGACTGCCAGAAGAACGAACAAGTCTGTCTTAGAAAAAGTACAGCCAGAGTGCTCAGTGAAAGCAAGGATGGCAAGACTTCGTCTCATGTACTCTGGACGTATTAGCAGGAGAGACCATTCCCTGGAGAAGGACATCATGCTTGGTAAGGTAGAGGATCAGTGAAAAAGAGGAAGACCCTCAACGAGACGGACTGACACAGTGCCTGCAACAACGGGATCAAACACAGCAATGATTGTGAGGATGGCACAGGACCGGGAAATGTCAGGGTCGCTATGAGTTGGAACCAACTCGATGGCACCTAATAACAACATGGTAACTCTTTATGTTTAACTGTTTGAGGACCCACCAAATTGTTTTTCACAGCATCTGCACCATTTTACACTCCCACCACCAATGCAAAAGGGTTTCAATTTCTCCACATCCTTGTTAATACTGATTAGTTTCTATTTTTTCTGATAATAACCATCCCAGTGTGTGTAACGTGCTGTTTCATTTTAATTTTCTTGATTATTAGTGAGGTTGAATATTTATTTTTTTCCATTGTACTAACCAGTTTTACTCCTATCTCTACGTACATCAGTCTGTTGTATACTGCTATATGTATGTGTATGTACATGTACATATACACATTATTATTACACAGTGACTATATGAAAGTCTTTGTCAATTGCCTACTACACAACTAGGTTCAGGAAAATTTTTTTCAGCATATATCCTGTTTGTTTGGATTTTGAATTAAAAAGCATACTTCTTATATCCCTAGATTTAGCAACCAAAAATAACTTATTAGGGAACAACTTTTATTGTTTCCATGCGCTAGAAATGGTTAACAGCACTTAATATTCATAAGGGAATAACAGAATCGTATGAGATGGTGCAAGATGTACGAGAAGGTGCAAAGATTCTCTTTTTAATCTTCTTCAGTAGCAGAACCCCTTCTTCAAGTCACATAAGCATATTCAAGAGATAGAACAAAGCTGTGCCAGCCTTGAACCTTCCACAGAACCTCTAAACCTGGGGGAAGGGGCAGTATAAACATCATTAGAGTGCAAAGAACAACAAACTAGAGAATCTAGGACTCTATTTAAGGCTCTCGTACTTCTAGACCCTGGGGAAATCTTTTGGCACTTCTGGGTCTTTGCTTCCTCAATGTTTAAAACAAGGGAACACGGTTAAAGACCTTTAATATTACTCAATGTAAATCCAACAAATGTTTATTATAATTTTGTATTTAACATTCAAGAAATCTTTTGTTATTTTTAAACCATCTTATAATTTGCCATGATTCCCAGAAGTTATATACTTATTTAAATATTTGTAAATTTTATATATTTATAAATTTCAGAAACCAATATATAACTCAGAAATCTACATAGGCAACCTACAAAAAGGTCTTCCAGTTCAATATACAAGCCGAATCAATCACCGGGAAATGACTAAATAACACCTGCATTTCTGTATCATGGATTTTAATACAATAATTTTAAATGTTTTAAAAATTTTAATAAAACAGAAATTGCACATGAGCTAATGTTATGAGCAAAAAATCAGATGGCAAAATAATTATAATTATTTCAAAGGAGCAGTGTACTGTGTGTAAAAGTAAAAAAAAAAAAAAAAAGGAAGGAACACATCAAAAAGTTAACCAAACCAAAAAACCAAACCCGTTGCCATCGAGATATCTTCGGGTATTTTCCAAGATGCCCTCAACAAATATGGATTTTGTACTTTTATAATGAGACGAAAGTAATGATTGTTTCTCGTTTTTAAAAAAGGCTCATGTGAAATCTTTGTCAACACCTTCACTGGTATATGCCTACAGAATTAATGAGAGCTCCAAAATCAAGATGCTTGATTATAATAAAAACGTTGGCCTAAGTCTATGTTCAGGCTCCATTTTGTTATCAAAGGTTCGATTTCAACTTTGAGAATGCAACCTGCTGACCTTTATAACTTTCCACCATGCCCCTGCAAAACAGCATTGTAACATATAATTTAGGAAATGTTTTTCTCTGTGGTTAAGCTAAGGATGTGAAAAGAATGGTCTCTACAGGGATACTAACATAAATGGCTTATCAGAAGTCTCCTGCTAAGCAGCCCTCAGGAAATAGCCTGCTCAAAAACCTATATTAACAGAATATTCTCAGGAAAACATGTCCTGTAATTGTCCCATGACCACACTGTATAATCACATATTCCTACATTGTTAAGAAAATTAACTAATCTAGATAGCCCATATATGTACACTTTGTACCAATCCCTTTCAATTCCCCACTTCAAGCTATCCCACCTTCCACTTCCTTAAATGCTTAAGTATCAATCAGAAAATTGTATTATCTATTTCTAATTTCACCATATAAATGTACTTGCTCACTTTTAGCTCCCTGGAGCACCGGGTTTCACTTCGTGAGGCCTCCAATAAATCTCTTTGCTTTCATTTTGACAGAGTACGTGCACTTGCTCTTTAACATTTTGTTGGCATCAGAAGTGGGATTAGAAGGCTCACTGCTGGTGGTGGTCCCCCAGAGGATCAAGGAATCCGGCCCTGGTCCAGCATGAGCCCCTTGAAGCTCTCCACTTCCAGAGATCTCAGGGGACCACAGAGGAGTGAGTGACCTCTTGAACCAAACTCTGGTTCCTTGCGTTGGATGAGATCTTTGAGGTTTATTCCTTGTCTCCTATCCTGCTTTCATTCTCAGTTCGTGCTCTAAACGTTTTGACAAGTTTGGTGCCAGACTAGATTTGGTGAGGCTTACATCTAGTGGCAAATCCCTGATAGGACTCTGGTCTGATTTTCGGAAAAGCCAGAGGTTTCAACCATCAAGTTTGAGTTCACATTTTCTTTTTCCTTTTGAGTGTACATTCAAGGTTTTCAGTGCACATTAAGGTCACAGGACACATTAAATGATTCAGTTCCCATTTAGATTTTGCTAGCATGTGCACTTTACTGTTTCAGTAAAACGGGGAATACTACTTCCAAAGATTTGCAAGGCTACCTCCTGGCACTCCAGCTACTTACATGAACAATCTGGCCCCTGTATTTGCCTGTTTTTAGAGCACTGGAAAGCCAATGGCCAATTTGGTGATCTTTTGAGCTATATAAATTAATTTTTCTGCACAGTAGATTAGAACAGAATGGTCCCAGATTTAGCACATACAATGGAATTCTTACTTTGACTGGTATATAGAAGCTTCCAACAGGTGACAAGAAAAAGGATAGCTTCCAAGAATGAAACAACTGCTAAAGAACATGGAAAACCAGGAACCTCCTTCTGTTCCCTCTGCCCCTTTGTCAGCTGTTTTCCTCTTTGTATTCATCACTGCTTTCCTACCCCTCTACTAACACTCTCCGAACTCTCTCTTCTAAAAAAGAGACCAATTACTGAAATGTCCTTTAAAATCCTCCCTACACCACCAAGAATGGGTATCAGAAAAAATCCAAAAGAAGCTAGTGTGTCCTTTGTTCCTTGGACATGCAGTGAATTGCACAGTATAAAGACTTTCCAAAATTATGAAGGCTCCTTATAAATTTGCTAAGAAATTTAAAATCCTCATTGAGGCTCACCAGCCTGGCTTGCCTGATTTGTTTCAGTTCGTCCATATGTTAGTCCTGGGGACAATCAGCTATGGCTGGAGCACACTCAATGGAGAGACCCCCGAACTAGCCTTGCTATAGATATTAAAAAGACAGCTGAAATATTACTTAAGGAGTCTCAAGAAAACAGGAGAAAGTTGCTTGATGCCCTTGACAAAGCTTCTCCTCCAGTAGTTGACTGAACACAGATTCATTCCTCTGTGCAGAGTAAAGATGAAAGTGTTTATGATTACCAAAACAGATCATATCAAAAATCTGTTGCACATTCAGGGTTGGATCCAATGACCCCAGGGAATTCTGGACCTTTAAATGCAGGATTTATATCTGGTCTTAACCCTGAACTTCCAGCCTTTATAAAAACATACAAACTGTAGTGGAAAATAGCCCCTATCGCTGAACTGACTACTCTAGCTCATGAACTAGCTCAAATTCTAGAAAATAAACAAACTTCTAGGACTAACAAATTGATGACTTTCCAATTACAACAGGTATAGTTCCCCAATTATAGTAAGTTTAAAGCTTATGTAGGTACTAAGTCAGGATATGCTAAACCAGGAATCTGTCATTATTATAAGAAGCCTGCACACTTTGTATCAAATTGTTGAATAAAAGGGGAAATTTCTCTTCAGGTGTCCAGGGATGAAATGAGCGTTTTTCCACAAGTAGCCCTAAATTCTCAAGGGAAAAGTATAATTTAAATAAATGGAGAACCTTGCAAATTTTTAATTGACACAGGTTCTATTCTCTCAGCCATTAACCCCACGTGTTTATGAAAGCCTCTGTCCCAGAGTATCAAACCCCTAAGGTCAGAGGGGTTGCTAATCAAGAACAAATTTTAACTTATTCTAAACCTGTTTCAATATCCTTTCATCTAAAGTAGATTTACATACCTTTCTACTTAGCAAAGACACCCCTGTTAATTTAATGGGGAAACATTTAATTTCCAAATGAAGTTACCATATACAATTTAATAAAAAGGTGAATTGCTATTAGAACTCCCTGACAGCTACAAGGAAACTGAAGAAACCCTACCAGAGGAAGCTTCTTGCTGTTTACAAGCACTCAGCTTGCCTTTGCAAGGAGACAGTCCCCTTGCCTCTCCCACTCCTTTGGATGATCTTTGCTCCATTCCTGAGACTTTGTGGGCCACTACTTCCACAAATGTGGGACGAGTAATGTCAGCAAACCTAATAAAGATTCAAACTAATACCTCTAGACCCTTGCCTAAAATTTCTCAATATCTTTTGAAAAAGAAAGCCAAAGAGGGGCTTGCTCCTATAATTCAAGATATTCTTGCTAAGGTTTTGATTATTCCATGCACCAGCCCTGTAACACCCGTTTTTCCTGTTAAGAAACCCAATAACAGAGGTTGGAGATTTGTACAAGACTTGCAAGCCATTAATTGCATTGTAATTCCTGGACTTCCAGTGGTTACAATTCCTCATTTATTCCTTTCCAATGTTCCTCCAGAAGCCATTCACTTTACAGTAGTTCATCTTTGTACTGTATTTTTCAGCATTCCTATATCCCCAATGAAGCCCGGGTGGAACAGCGGCTAACCAAAAGGACGCCAGTTCAAATCCACCAGCCACTCCTTGGAAACCCTATGAGGCAGTTCTACTCTGTACTACAGGGTTGCTATGAGTCAGAATCGACTTGACGGCAATGGGTTTGGCGGTTTTTTGTTTTTGTTTTTTTGGTTATACACCTCGATAGTCAATATGTTTACCTTTACCTGGGGAGGCCAACAATACACCTGGACCGTTATCCCTTAAGACTTCAATGAGTCCCCCACTTTTCTCAGATTTTGCATGTCAACTTACAACTTTACAATTTGCCCACGGTTCTACTTATTATAGTATGTCGACTATTTACTAGTCCGTCCCAATTCTTAACAGGCTTGTATTAAAGACAACATCCTTTTACTAAAAAACTTAACTTACGATAGCCATAAACCCTCTAAAGAAAAGCTGCAGCTAGCCCAGCTGTCAGTCAAATATTTAGGAAATATAAAAGGAACCTTGGTGACAAAGTAGTTAAAAGCGTGGCTGCTGACCAAAAAGTCGGCAGTTCGAATCCACCAGCCACTCCCTGGAAACTCTATGGGCAGTTCCACTCTGTCCCAAAAGGGCGTTAGGAGTCGGAATCGACCAAACAGCAAGAGGTTTTAATTACAGTCAACAGGATTACCACTGACCCCAAAAAAGACTATCCTAGTCTATCCTGTCCCCACCACCAAAAAAAAAAAAAAAAAAACTGAAGGGCTTTCCTGGACCTTGTGGCTACCGCAGAACCTGGATTCCCAATTTTACTTTACTAGTATTTGAACACTTCAGAATCTGAACCTTTTCAATTATCAAAAAATGGCAAGAAAGCCATCATAAAATTAAAAGAGCCACTAATAAACACGCCAGCCTTAGGTTTCCTAATTCAGATTTTTCTCCTTTTTTGCATGAAGTATCCAGAAATGATTTAGGGGTCCTCACCCAGAAACATGAGGGACAACAAAGATCTGTTGGTTATTACAGTTTGCTATTGGGCTCAGCAACCATGAGCTACTCCCCTTGCCTGACAGCAGTTGTTGCCACAACAAAACTAGTAGAAGCCACATCAGATGTAGTCTTAGGAAATTTTCTTGATGTTTATGTACCAATGCAGCGTCTGCTATTTTGAATTTCACCTTAACTCTGCATCTTTCACCCAGTAGATTGACTCCTTATGAAGGCCTCTTTTTAACAGCCTCTAATATTCAAATGCATATCGTGGCTTGTTTGAATCTGGCTACTCTCTTAACTTTATTTAATGATGATAATTATCTTACTCAGGACTGTTTAGATTTGACAGACCAACTTTTAACTTCTAGAAGTTATTTACAAGAAACTCCACTTCTTAATCCAGATTTAAATTTATTTGTGGATGTGTCATATCTGAGACCTTACCCTACCAGTTCTCATTACCAGGGAGAATATGCCATCACCACCTGTACTGAAGTTCTTGAAAGCAGCGCCCTTCCTGAAGTTGCTTCAGCTCAACAAGTTAAATTGATCACGCTCCAAGAGGGATTGTGAATTAGCTTCTGGAAAGTAGGTAAATATTTATAAGGACCCAAGGTATGGATTTGGGGTAATTAATGATTTTGGTATGTTATCGAAACAAAGGGTTCCTAACTTCCTGTACCCAGATTAAAAATAGCTCTTAGTCACAGACCTCTTAGAAGTCCTTTTACTTCCCTCTGAGATCCCCATAATCAAAATCCAGGCTCACCAACCCAAGGTGGTTCCCTAAACTGAAGAAATAAAAGGAAATGACCTAGGAGATAAAGAAGCTAAACACGCCACTTCCCAGTCACCTCTCATTAATGTCCTTATTCACGATCATGATCATCTTAATAAACCTCATAACAATGAAGAAAAGGAGGGAAACAGCGAAATGACTATAAACTATTTGAAGCCCCCACACTGGAAATTACACTAGAAATGTTTCTTGACTTTAATCCTGATGCAACCTCAGGGCTGCTTTTTTCAGTACCAACAATTTGTTTTGGAAGATGAAATCAAGAAGCTGGGAAGATGCTGGCTATCACCAAGATTTGAAAACCAAATTATGGGTAAGATCCAATAACAAAATTTTTTTACCAAGATGTTTACGTATCCCTGTGGTCCAAAATTATTTACATTAACACGTAGAGTTAGGGACAAAATAATACAAATCTTAAAAAAATACCGGTGGGGAGATTTTTCTACAGCTGTAGATCGTGTGTTTTCCTTTGCCCTACCTGTTCTCCTCATATTGTTTTGGCCCTGTAATTCGGGGCATTTTAAGACTCGATTATGATAACAAGAATTCTTCCTATTATCCAGCTGAATTACTAACAGACGACTGCTCTCTCGATAAGATTTCTTTTGAACGTCTTTATGTGAATCAATTATTGGCCCCAGAAGAGGAAACCGATATGTCAAAAAAGCATGAATGTTCTCAGGAATCTACTGCGGGAATATGGATGGGACCTAATGACTTGTCTGCTCTTCCAAACCTAAAACTCACCGACTTCGAGTAGATTCTGACTCATAGCAACTCTACAGGACACAGCAGAACTGCCCCACAGGGTTTCCAAGGAGTGGCTGGTGGATTCAAACTGCTGACCTTTTGGTTAGCAGCCAAGCTCTTAAATCACTGAGCCACCAGGGCTCCCAGTTCTTCCAAAATCCCCCTGAATTCCCATGATGAAAGCATTCCATGTGAACTCCCACCTAGGGAGAGATGACGGAAATTTTCAGCAAATATTACGGGAGCATTTTTGGGAAGTGTCTTAGTTTTCTAGTGCTGTTGTAGCAGAAGCCCTGGTGGCGTAGTGGTTAAGAGCTCAGGCTGCTCACCAAAAGGCCAGCAGTTTGAATCCACCAGCTGCTCTTTGGAAACCCTATGGGGCAGTTCTACTATGTCCTATAGAATCACTATGAGTCAGGATCGACTCGACAGCAAACAGTTTTGGTTTTTTTGTTTGTTTATTTTGGCTATAACAGAAATACAAGTAAATGGCTTCAACAGAAGTTTATTCTAGTCTAGTAGGCTAGAAGTCCAAATTCAGGGCATCAGCTCCAGGCGAAGGCTTTCTCTGTCGGCTCTGGAGGAAGGTCTTTGTCATCAACTCTCTCATGGACTAGGAGCCTAGCACAGGGACGTCGGGTCCAAAGGACACACTCCACCCCTAGCATTACTTTCTTGATGGTATGAGGTCCCTATGTCTCTCTGCTTGCTTCTTTCTTCTATATCTCAAAAGAGACTGGCTTAAGACACAATCTAATCTTGTAGATTGAGTCCTGCCTCATTAATATAGCTGCCTCTAATCCTGCCTCATTAACAGAGAGACAGGATTTACAACACATAGAATAATCACATCAAATGATAAAATGGTGGAAAATCACACGATACTGGCAATCATGGCATAGCTAAGCTAACACATATTTTGGGGGGACACAATTCAATCCATGACATTCCACCCTTTGGCACCCCAAAATTCATGTCCTTGCCACGTGTAAAACATACTCACTCCATCATAGCATAGCAACAGTCTTAACTCCCAGTCCAAAATCCAACAATTCCTCTTCTGTGGAATCTAAAATACAAGTTATCTGCTTCTAAAGTGTAATGGCTGGAACAGACAAAAGATAGACATTTCCATTACAAATGGAAGAAACTGAAGGGAAAGAAGGGATAACAGGCATCAAACAAGTCAGCAGAACACACTGCATTAGCCCTCGAGGCTTGAAAATAATCCTCTGTTCTCTAAGACCATTTACAAAATGGCCCTGCCCTCCAGACTCTATGTTGGCCACACTCTTCCAATTCTGAGTGGAGGCCCCTCAGGCCTGGCCTTCTGCTCCGTTTTCCAGGTCCACTGGCAAGGCAACTCTGCTCCCTCGGCTTTGGGTGGCCCCATTCTCCTAGTCCCTCTGAGTGGTAACTCCACCCTGTGAGACTAAGGCAGCTCTGCTTCCTGTGTTCCTTGTCTCTTCAGCTTCTGCTTCCCAGTTCCTTGGCCTCTTGGCCGCCCCCCCAAGGCCTCGCCACCCATCTCTGCCCTCCTGAGGCAAGTGTTCCAAAGCTCTGTAGTTCCACCTATAAGTGCATGGAAGCACGCCACGCCACGCCACCAGAAAACTTCAGCTGGGAGGCACTCAGCTCTCTTACTCCGTGGGTCGGCAAGCCTAGCTCCACCATTAAGTGCTTAGAGGTATCCCCACTTCACCAGGAAGCCTCCTGTGCAAAGGCACTCAGCTCTACTGCTCCATGAGTCAGCTCCAGCACTATCTTGCGCTGGTCTCCTGGTTCTACTGCTGCCATTTCACTGATGCCGCTTCTCACCATCTGCGCTGTCACCAGTGCAAATGCTCTCCTCATTTCCTCCTGAGTCTGAAATCCATAATTCTACTATCTCTTCAGGGCAATCTAGGCTTTTACTATTAAGCACTTTAAAACTCTTCCAGCCTATACCCGTTCACAGTTTCAAAACTCCTTCCACATTTTAGGATCTGTTAGAGGAGCACCCCACCTCTCTCGGTACCAAATTCTTATTTATCTAGTACTGCTATAACAGAAATAACACAAGTGGATGGCTTCAAGAAACAAGTTTATTCTTCACAGTCGAGTAGGCTAGAAGTCCAAATTCAGGGTGTCAGCTCCACGCAAAGGCTTTCTGTTGGCTCTGGAAGAAGACCCTAGTCGTCAATCGTCTCCTGGACTAGGAGCTTCTCAGTGCAGTGACCCCGGGTCCAAAGGACACGCTCTGCTTCTGGCACTACTTTCTTGGTGGTATGTGGTCCCCATGTCTCTCTGCTCGCTTCTCTCTTTTATATCTCAAAAGGGATTGGCTTAAAACACGACTAATCTTGTAGTGCCTTGTCGTGCCTCATTAGCATAACTGCCTCTAATTCTACCTCATTAACATCATAAAGGTAGGCTCTACAACACACAGGATCATCACATCAGCCGACAACATGGTAGAAAACCACATAATATTGGGATTCATGGCCTAGCCAAGTTGACACATTATCTTTGGGGAACACAATTCAATCCAGGACAGGTAGTGACTGATCATGTTATCAAATATCGCTCTGTTTCTCCAAATTTAACTCAGGGAAACCTTACAAGATCCCATCTAGAAGATACCCTTTACCTTCAGGACCCATGCTTAAATGATAGATTGATTTTATCCAGCTACCACTTTCCAATGGTTATAAATTTTTGTTAGCAATAATTTATAGATTTTCACATTGAGTGGAAGGTCTTCCCAGCCATTGAGCCATGGCAAACTCTGTAGCAAAGAAACTCCTTAAAAATATTATCCCCACCTGGGGTGCTCCTAAAACTCTTTGCAATGATATAGACACTCACTTTACTGGCCAAGTAATCACAGAAATATGTACGATTTTTCCAATATTTCAGAGGCTTCACTGCCCCTACCACCCGCAATCATCAGGCCTTGTGGAAAGAACTAATGGCATTATAAAAACCCAGATGGCCAAGCTCCCCACCTCTCTGCATTTGACTTGGGTCCAAGTACTCCCTCTTGTCCTTCTGAATCTATACCAACTGTCTACACCATCTAGGTCTCATAAGATTATCACCGGATGACCTATGGTCCTCCCTACTGGTCAGCTTGGACTGACTAATTTGATTCAAGCCAGCCTGTTAAAATATCACCAAATTTTAATTAAATGCTCTAAAGAAAATGCTTCACTGATGAAATAAGTGTTTGATAATCGGAAATTAGTTACATTTAAACTACCTTCCATTCTATATACAGATTATGTTTACTGGAAAAGACACCAATTAAAAGATTCTCTTGAACCTCGCTGGAAGAGCCTATAGCTGGTCCTTCTCACTAATCCTTGTGCTGCCAAATTACAGGGAACTAAACCTTTGATCTACCTATCTCAATTAAAGAAAGCCACCACTGATTCCACTTAGACTGTTAACCCACAGAAGAACTAAAGCTGATGTTTAAATGTCCAGGTAGCCAGAAGCAGAAGACAGCGGAGGCAGACAACTCCTCTCAAGATCACAGAACAACAAGACTTCATGCAAGCTCTTGAAATTGTTGGACTCTGATACTTATTGCACTTGACGTTGCCTTATTTTACCAGTTTGGATATATTAATTGGTAAGAATTTGTTCTCATGCAAGGTGTTGATGTTGTGCTTTGCTGCATTTTAATATCTGCCCTTTTATTACTTCTTGGGTTCCTGTTGCGAGGCTTGTATTAACCCTAATAAAAACATATACGCAAACTATTGATATATTTTGCTGTTGGTTTTATACTTACTGCTATTCTTACGTTAGTTGCTATACTGCACACTGTTGGTATCATCCCAGTTTAATATCCTCTTTTTCCCATGCAAATAACCAACGGAAAAATTTCTTTTATCACAGTGATTATTTTTCCATTTGCCCTATTATACCAGTTGCGGTTAGTATCCTTACACTATGAAGCTTTTCTTAAGTGCTCTCTTACTTTGTATTGTGAAACCCGCTAATGTATGGCATGAAATGCTTGTTAGATAAGCCTAATCAGAAGCTAGTGCCGGTAATCTGGCTGCTGGGTATGTCATCAGATTCCAAAATCTGGACATGACAATTCTGATCCATTATTATCATTAGTCTTTAACTAGTTTCATACCTAGCGCTACTGTCAGTAACAGCGCCACTGCCAAACAAGCCATTCATGTCAAACTATGGCATCCACCTGGCTCCCATGCCTTGCTTTTATCTCACTCATGTCTGGACACGCTCTAAGATTACTTATGCTAATGGACGTCCTATTCCTTTTATCAATAACAAATGGTATTACACAACCCTAGTAGACTCCTGTAATGGAAACAATCAAAAAGCTCCAATCTGCTCTCGTCTTAGAAAGCAATCAGAGGAAAACTGTCCATTTGCAATGACTCTTTTTACCGAAAGATGGCCTGAAGAGGCAAATCAGACTATTCCTTTCCCTAATGACTAGGCAGGAGCAAGGATGACCTGAACACCACCTGGGTATATGTTTTTATGTGGAGAATCAGCCTATTTGAGGAAATACTATGGTGCTGAACCTTTTGCTTAGACCTTGTCTTGCTTAGATGGGTGGAGCATGAATGGTCAATGCACCCTGGAACCTGGAGTCCCACTAAGCCTCTACTGTTATGAAAAGAGTTTACACTGTACTGATGGATTAAGCTTACTAACCCAACATAAAAGAGATTATGCTATAAAATTTAATGAAAACCCTAAAAATGGACAGACCCAGAGGCAGACAGGCATTCCTTCAAGGCCTTTTACCCCTTGTTGGTATCCCTGAACTTGACAAACCTATTCAGAATTTATCTGCTAGTATGTTACAAATAACCAATGAACTTGCTGACAGTATAGAAGCTCAACAAAAACCCTTAAACTCTCTTGCCAAAGTTGTATTGGACAATAGAACTGTACTTCATTTTCTAATACTTCTTGTTCTACTGGGATAAACATATCAGAAGAAGAATATGACATCAGACAAATCTACCAAAATGCTACCTGGCTTCAATTACCTCCTATATATAGCTCACCTTCCTAAATTATTTTGAGGCAGTTACCTTCCAGAATAGGATACTAGATTACATCCATATTGCTAATTGGGTTATATGAGCCTTGTTGTTGTAATTGTTACTGGAACAGTCACATGCTATATGAAAGTTACTCCCTATGTTTCAACTCAAAAAACCAATCTGATGCCTATGAAAAACATCATGTATATACAAGAAACTTATTTTGCTGACAAGATGCAGGGACCTCACACCTTAGACTAGCCTTCTGACATAATCAAGCAAATCCTCCATTGTGGCCTTGCTCTCTTCTGAACCTATAATCAAAGATCACAGAAGCAGAATGCTAAGCGGATGGCATGACGAAGAAGTTAAGCGATGGTGCTTGGCTATCTAAGCAATGGTGTCCAGGGTCTTAAAAGCCTATTTTAAATAAGTGGTCATTTAACACACAAAGGAAGAATAATCTCTTTAAGTCCATGCAAAAGAAACTATTCTTATAATGGTGATCAAAGGTTGTTCGTGGAAATCCTTGATCAAAGGGAGAAAATAAATGAGAGCTCTGCAATCACGGTGTTTGACTATCATAAAAAGGCAAGTTTACGTCTAAGTTCAGGCTCCATTTTGTTATTAAAGATTTGATCTCTAGTTTGATAATGCAAACTACTGACCTTTGTAACTTTCCACTGCCCTGCAAAAAGCACTGTAACATATAATTCAGGAAACGTTTTTCTCTGTGGTTAAGCTATGGATGCGAAAAGAATGTTCCCAAAGGGGTCCTGACATAAATGGCTTATCAGAAGTCTCCTGCTAAGCAGCCTTCAGGAAACATCTTGTTCAAAAAGCTATTTTAACAGAATATTCCAGGGAAAAAACATCCCGTAATTGTACTATGACCACACTGTATAATCATGCATTCTACATTGTTAAGAAAATTAACCAGTCCAGATAACCCATATATATGCTTTGTACCAATCCCTTTCAATTCCCTGCTTCAAGTTATCCCACTTCAAGTTATCCCGCCTTCCACCTTCCTAAATGCTTAAGCATCTATCAGAAAAATGTATTACAAATGCCTAACTTCACCATATAAATCTACTTGTTCACCTTCAGTTCCCCAGAGCACTGAGTTTCACTTTGTGAGGCTCAGTGTGTACTTGGTTCAAACTCTTGCCCTCCAATAAATCTCTATGCTTTCATTTTAACAGAGTACATGTACTTGCCCTTTAACAAAGATATTCTCAATTATTTTTGTAAATTTAGGCATATTTATCAGCAGTTTTTGGAGCCCTGGTGGTGCAGTGGTTACGAGCTCAGCTGTGAACCTAAGGCCAGCAGTTTGAATCCGCCAGCCACTCCTTGGAAACCGTATGGAGCAGTTCCACTCTGTGCTATAGGTTTGCTGTGAGCCAGAATCGACTCGATGGCAACAGGTTTGGTTTTTTTTTGAATTAGCAGTCTTTACACTCACTATACATAATCCCAGAAAAGCATATATTACACTGATAAAAACTACATGCCTATTTTTCCATCTAAACTATATATTCCTTGTAAGCAAGTGCTGAACGTTTTTAATCCACTTCTCAATGTCTTGTATAAAGTCTGGCACACCACCACCACCAGTTGCTGTGAATTCTAATTCATAGCAACCCTATGTGTGCAGAGTAGAACTGCACTCCATAGGGTTTTCAAGGCCGTGACCTTGGAAGCAGACTGTCAAGCCTTTCTTCCAAGAAACCTCTGGGCAGGTTCCAACAGCCAACTATTTGGTTAGTAGTTGAGTGCTTGCGTGTACAAAAATTGTAACAGATGTTAAATTATATGCCAATAAACAAACAACACTGGAATATCACAGTAATAACTGCTGCAACCAGACTCCACCAATGGGTACTAAAAATAGTAGGCCACAGTTCGAAAATAAATAGGGTATTTACATACTTATTAGTTACAAATGAAATATACAATGGAGAAACCCAGCAGACACCATCTTAATCAAATCAAGTGTTCAAGGTTAACATCATCAGTAATAAGATATATCGACATCACTTCTGTGATGTTCCTGCATAAAATGCATAAGCTTAAATCTAATCATGAGAAAACAGAAATTGAGGAATATTCTACAAAATAATTAAGTACCCTTCAAAAGTGTCGAGATCATAAAATACACGAAAAAAACTAATTTTTTTAAAAACTTATTCTTCAAATTTTCTGTAAGCCTAAAATTATAATAACAAAAAAGTTAATAAAAATAATATATGCTAATTAAATAAAGAACATTTGGTCCCAGAACAGCAATAATTTTTGCCTGTTTCTGTATCACCAGGAAAGAGTTCAAAGGATTCTAACCAAATTTGAAGGTTATGTTAGGGATGGTCTAATTTACAATACTGAATTATGTGTGTGGCATATACAAAGTCACCATCTGGCAAGGGGACAACAACTCATAAGGTACCTAAAGAGATACATCATTCTCCAGAATACCTTTAACAGTGGCCTTTATTGTAACATCCCTCATAACTGTTCATGAAGAGACCTGCCTTAATGTATAAAAAAAGATGTCTGGACAAAGAAAGCCAATGGTGGTTTCAAATAGCTCTAAATAAGATCTGAGGAGCTCAGAGACTTGATTGGTAACTGAGATACTTTTTCTGTAGGGAGGTCTGTAAAAATGCACTGAAGTAAAAAGGAACAAAATTCATTTATTTAAAAATGGTACAATACTCAAAACATTGGCCAAGAGTCTAGATAGTTTTAAATAAATAATAAACTGAATAGAAAAAAAGGAATAAACCATGAATCCACTTCTGAATGTAGATTTACCCGCAAAATCAAAGTCTGTAACTATGAAACTAAAAGGTGAAAGGAATTAAAAAAAAAAAAAAAAAAAAAAAAAAAACTGAGAAGTTCTATCTTGTAACAACCTGGGTCTTTAAAAGAGAATCACTCTGCAAAGACATAAGTGCTATCAAGTAACATGGAAATACAGGGTCTCTTGTAATAACAATTACAAAAGTCTAATTAGCAACTACATAGAGCAGACTCTCAAACTTAGTATAGATAAAATAAGGGAGAAAAACAACCTACAGCAGTACATGTCATACTAGTGCACACTATAATCACCTGAAAGGCTGGTTAAAACTGATTCATAGGCTCCACCCCTAAGGATTCTGATTTAGCAGATCTGTAGTTGGACCCAAAAGGATACACTTCTAAGACCTCCAGTGATGCTGCTAGTCAGCGGGTGGCATTTTGAGTAGTACCGTTCTTGTGCCGGAAACCCTGGCGGCGTAGTGGTTAAGCGCTACGCATGCTAACCAAAAGGTGAGCAGTTCGAATCCACCAGGCAGGCACTCTTTGGAAACCCTATGTGGCAGTTCTACTCTGCCCTGTTGGGTCACTATGAGTTGGAATCGACTCGACGGCAACGGTTTTGGTTTTCTGGTTTTTGGTTCTTGTGCCAGGATCCTAGAAAGTGAAAAACTATAGAGTTAAAAAATCTTTGAATCAATCTAGAAAGAAGAAAGAACAAAAGTTCTTACATGTTTCCCAAAAAAAAAAACTGGGGCAGTACTGTTTGAATAGGTTCCAAAAAACAGTGATAAGGGATGTTATTGCTGTTGGGTGCCATGGAGTCCATTCCGACTCACTGTGACACCACGTGACAGAGTGGAACTGCCACACAGGGTTTTCACGGCTGTAATCTTTATGAAAGCAGACCACCAGGTCTTTCTCTCAAAGCCGCTGTGTTCAAACTTTATTTATTCTCAGCAGCCAAGTGCTTAACTACTTGCGCTACCGTCGCTCCTTCTGAAAATGTTACGCTTAGTGAAATGAGTCAGTCACAGAAAAACAAATATTGCATGATTCCATTTATATGAAATAGGCATATGTATAGACACCAAAGCTTGTTAGTAGTTATCAGGGGTGGGAGCGAGGAGGAAATATGAGGCACAGAGTTTCTGTTCGTGATGGCAGAATAATTTGGAAAAGGATAGTGGTAATGGCTGCACAACATGATGAATGTAATCAATGTCACTGAATGGTTCATGCAAAACTTGTTGAACTGGCTGAACTTTCACCAAAAATACAATAAAACATTATTTAAAAAAACTGCTAAATTAGTGTGTGTGCCACAGCAAAAAAAAAACTTAAGACACACAAATATAACACAAGAGAGCAAAAGACTATGAGAAAATATGTACAGAATGCTATAGGAGGGAGTGCTATGAAAACAAGAAGTCACGAGGGAGCAGTGAAGATATAGAACAGAAAAATTTCAGATGAACATTTAAGTGATAAAAGAAGGGGTACATCAGGTGGAGAAGATAAAAGTAGGCAATATCAGGCAAAGAAAACAACAAACAGAACTAAAAGAAATACAGAATCTTTAAAAATGGTTCACGGACAGGATGAGAAGGAGCAGCAGAGAATGAACCTGGAAATGCAAGTTGATAAGTTGGAGCTGGATCCTGAAATGCCTGTTATGTCAATCTTTCTATGCTGAAGACTAAGGTCTACAGATGCACAGACGGGCAGAAAGAGTTCAACGACACTGCCTCCACCCTGAAACTGCATGTGTTTAAATATTTACATTTTTTCCTGAGAAGAAAGTATACGGCTCCCATCAGACTTGTAGTAAATACATTTGCAATATATAGCCCAAAATCTCTGGAAGAATTCACAAGAAACTGAAAAACACAGTGGCTAGTGGATAGATGAAAAGGGGAATGGAGGACAAGCTAAGGAAAGAGACAAATCACTGTATATCCTCTTGTACGTTTTACCTTTGTTTTTTTAAACACATGCATATACTGCCTATTTGAATGAATAAATAATTTTTAAAGGTAATACCACTATATGACTACAGATATGTTCACATGTAGAACTGGAAACATCTACTCGAGGTACAAAAGTGATGTAAAAATACAGTTGGAAGTGAACATTATAGGTAGAAAATGTGGGTGAAAAAATTTGATATGCCCTATATAAATACCTGAGTACTTAAGTACCTGATACATTATGAAGGAGGCACTACACTAAATATTTTGGTATGTAGACACTTAGAGTTTTTAAGGATAAATCTCTAATTTGTAAAATAACCCTGCAAATTTACTTTTTTAAAAAAAAAAAGGAGCAAAGGAGAATAAAGAAAACCAAAGACACAAGAGAAAGATTAGTCCAAAGGACTAACGGACCAAAACTACCACAGCCTTCACCAGACTGAGTCCAGCACAACTAGATGGTACCGGGCTTCCACCAACAACCGCTCTGACAGTGATCACAATAGAGGGTCCCGGACAGAGCTGGAGAAAAACGTAGAACAAAATTCTAACTCAAAGAAGACCAGACTTACTGGCCTGACTGGAGAAACCCCAAGAGTATGGCCCCCACACACCCTTTTAACTCAGTACTGAAGTCACTCCTGAAGCTCACCTTTCAGCCAAAGATTAAACAGGCCTATAAAGCAAACCATAACACACGCAGTTCAACCATGAATATGAGATTAAATGGGCACTGCAGCCCCAAAAGGCAGGAAAACTGGAGGAATGGAAATAGGGAACGCAAGGTCAAGAAAGAGAGAGTGTTGACCCATCTCGGGGTTGGCAACCGATGTTATAAAACAACTTATCAACTGATTAACGAGAAAGTAATTTGCTTTGTAAACTTTCACCTAAAGCACAATAAATTTTTCTGCTAAATGCCAGAATTATCTGGCAGATTTAAAGACAGAAAATCATTAAACCAAAGGTTATTAAAATAAAAATACATCAAAGCCTTAGTTGGTAATCAAACAAAGTTAGGTATGACAACTCTGGGACCACAAAATTATTAACACATTCACTTGATTCCTAATGAAAGATTTTCCTATTTTAGATTTTTCTGGCTACATAATATAATTTTAACACTCTTTTAAAGACAATAAACCAAAAAACCTTCCAAGTTGTACTATGAAATGTTCTGTTTTGATTTTGTAAAGATGGAGAAACAAACACTAAACTAGTATTCAGGTGACCTGGATTTATCTTCTTTATCTTCAAATTAAAAGATCTGGACTTGATGGCTTCTAGAAGTAAAATAGGAGCCCTGGTGATGAAATGGTTAAGCACTTGGCTGCTAATCAAAAGGTCTGCAGTTTGAACCCACCAGCAGTTCCAAAGGAGAAAAGACCTGGCAATCTGGTCCTGTAAATACTTGCAGCCTAGGAAACTCTACGGGGCAGTTCCAAGCTGACATTATAGAGTTACTATGTATCAGAATCAACTCCATGGCACAAAACAACAATAAAAGTAAAATGAAGGAGCCCTGGTGGTGCAAATGGTTAAGCACTCTACTGCTAACCAAAAAGCTGGCAGTTTGAACCCATCCAGCAGCTCTGTGGCAGAAAGACCTGGCAATCTGCTCTCATGAAGATTACAGCCAAGAAAACTCTTTGGGGCAGTTCTACTGTGTCATGGTGTCGCAATGAATCGGCACCTAACAACAGAGGCAAATAATTCTGTAATTTAAAAGACTACACAGAGTCTAGTCCTGTAAAATCCAAAAACCAAACCCATTGCCATCAGGTCAACTCTGACTCATGGCAAACCCATCTGTTTCAGAATAGAGCTACACTCCACAGGGTTTCCAATGGCTGTAATCTTACAGAAGAGCCAGGCTGCTAACCAAAAGGTCGGCAGTTCAAATCCACCAGCCGCTCCTAGGAAAACCTATGGAGCAGTTCTGCGCTGTCCTACAAGATCGCTGTGAGCTGGAATCAACTTGACAGCAACACGTTTTTTGGTTTTTTTTAATCTTACGAAAGTCGATCACCAGGCCTTTCTTCCACAGCAGCACTGGGTGGAGTCAAAGCACCAAACTCAGTAGCCAAATGCAAACCATTTGCACCACACAAGGACCATATAAGAGCAGGTATGCATTTTCCAAAATTCTTTCAGCTCATTTTTAAACCTGCCTTACAAACTAAAACTGAAGGTAAAAGCACTTAACACAACACAAAGAGACGATCATTCCCAAGAACACAATCCTAAAGAGCTGGTCACAAATATTTCAAATTTGCCAATTCCTACTAGTCAACAACAAGATCAAATGGCAAGGTTAAGGTTTTTGAGAGTCTCTCGATTTTGGAAGAGTGGTTCTCCATTTCTAGTTCTATTATCCACATTGGTCTAAAAGCCTAACTAGTTGCTCTGTATATCTGGGATTTATGAAGCCTTTCGATTACCTTATGACACGTATTGTTTTATTTACATTCCTTCTAAACAAATCAGCCTGGATTGCAAAAGTAGAGTCGTTACTAGAGAAACGACGAACTGAAAGTTAATCAAATGTCTAAAAATGAAGTGGAAAAAAAAAAAAACTCACCAGTGAAAGACTTGTTCTTAGTTATTTCTGACTCAAACATCCCTTTACAAGTTCAGTATGTAAAATTGCTCTTATTAGAACCAAAACCAAAGCTTACAGCTTTCTAACCACAAAGTCAAACTTATATTCATATTTATATGCAGACAAAAATGCATATTCTTGTTGAGAACATTGTTGACCAACTACTAATTCCAGTAAATATAGCAAAAATATATCATCATATTTATTTTTATAAAATTATTTTTACTATAAATGAAACTTAAACGGGCTACATATTAATTAGCTATAACGTAAATTAACTTAAATGAAAATATACGAATAAATTTTCATGACCATGGGGTAGGCAAAGCCTTCTTAGATATGACACTAAAAAGATGTCATCAACAAAAGGAAAATGAAGTGGACACCGTCAAAAAATGAAAAAAAAAAAAACCCCACAAAATGGGAGCAAATTTCCAAAACTCATATCGTTGAAAAGAGACCTGCATCTAAAACATACACAGAACTCTTAGAACTCAATGATAAAAACACAAATAACCCATTTGAAAAAACAGAAGCATTAGAGAAATGCAAATCAAAACTACAAAAAGATACCATCTGTCTTAGGCTGGGTTCTCTAGAGCAGCAAAACCAGTAAAGTATATAAATACATATATAGAGAAAAATTATATCAAGGAAACAGCTCATGTGATTGTAGAGGCTAGAACATCCCAAGTCCATGGATCAGGGTAGAGGCCTCTCCCAAGTCACACAGCTGCGGAAGCTGGCAAGCCCAAGATCGGCAGGTCGGAGAGCAGGGCTCCTGCTCACAGGGTGTGCAGATCAACGAATCCCAGGTTTGGCAGATAAGCTGACAGTTCAGGTCCCAAGAATGGGAGATGAGATGACAGGAAGCAGCCCCAGGATCCAGAGAGAGCAAAAAGCCAGAACATCTGCTTATATACAGATACAGGCCACACCCCCAAGGAGACTCCCTTTCATCGGATTGGCTACTCACAGTATATTCAATCATGGGAGTGATTACATTAAAACACCGAGAATCATGGCCCAGCCAAGTTGACACACAATCTGAACCATCAAACCATCTCACCCCAACGAGGCTAGCATTAATCCAAAAAACACAATAAATGTTGGAGAAGTTGTGGAGAGATTGGAACACTTATACACCGCTGATCGGAATGTAAAATGGTACAATTCGGAAATCGATTTGGCACTTCCTTAAAAAACTAGAAACAGAAGTATCATACAACCCAGCAATCCCACTCCTTGGAATATATCCTAGAGAAACAAGAGCCATCACACAAATAGATACATGCCCACCCATGTTTACTGCAGCACTCTTCATGACAGCAAAACAATGGAACCAACCTAGGTGACCATCAACGGACGAATGGACAAACGGACAGATAAACTACGGTATCTTACAGTATATCTGCAACGATTAAAAAAATGAATCCTTGAAACATAACATGGATGAATCTGGAAGGCATTATGCTGAGTCAAATTAGTCGCAAAAGGACAAATATTACACGAAACCATTATTATAAGAACTCAAAAAAAGGTTTAAACACAGAAAAAAAAACATTCTTTGATGGTCACACGGGTGGGGAGGGAGGGAGAGGGATATTCACTAACTAGATAGTACATAAGAATTACCTTAGGTGAAGGGAAGGACAACACACAATACAGGGGAAGTCAGCAGAACTGGACTAAACCAAAGCTAGGGAGTTCCCTGAATACAAACAAACACTTCCAGGGACAGAGTAGCAGGCGCTGGGGTCAGGGGACCACGGTTTCAGGGGACATCTAGGTCAAATGGCATAATAAAGTTTATTACGAAAATGTTCCGCATCCCACTTTGGTGAATGGCATCTGGGGTCTTAAAAGCTAGCAAGTTGTCATCTAAGATGCATCAATTGGTCCCAATGCACCTGGAGCAAAGAAGAATGAAGAACACCAAAGACACAACGAAAATATTAGCCCAACAGACAAAAAAGCCACATAAACCAGAGAATCCATCAGCCTGAGACTAAAAGAACTAGATGGTGCCCGGCTACCACCAATGACTGTCCTGACAGGGAAGACAACAGAGAGTCCCTGACAGAGCAGGTGAAAAGTGGGGTGCAAAACTCAAATTCTAGTAAAAAGACCAGACTTAATGATCTGACTGAAACTGGAGGGTCCCCGGAAGACACGGCCCCCGGACCCTCTATTAGCCCAGATTTGAGACTACTCCTGAAGCCAACTCTTCAGGCAAAGATTAGACTGGATTATAAGATATAAAATGATACTCATGAAGAGAGTGCTTCTTAGTTCAAGAGCCTAAATGGGCAGCTCCTGTCCGGAGGCGAGATGAGAAGGCAAAATGGGACAGGAGTGGTTGAATGGACACGGGAAATATGCGGTGGAAAAGAGGAGCTGGCTGTGACATAACAGGGAGAGCAACTAGGGTCAAATAACAACATGTGTATAAATTTTTGTATGAGAAACCAATTTGAACTGTAACCTTTCACTTAAAGCACAATGGGAAAAAAAAAAAAAAAACGGGCAGAGGATCTGAATACATTTCTTCAAAGAAAATGGACAAATAACCAATAAACACATGAAAAGATGCTCCACAACATTAATCATCGGTAAAATGTGAATTAAGACAATGAGAGGCCGCTTCACGTCCACTATGATGGCTATAATCAAAAAGATTGAAATAAGTTTCGGAAAGGAGGTGGAGAAACTGGAACCCTCATAAACCGCTGGTGGAAAGGTAAGATGGTACGGCCAACTGGGGGAAAAAAAACATCCTGGAAGTTCCTCAAAATGTTAAACATAGAGTTACCACAAAACCCAGTCATTCCACTCTGAGGTATATACATACCCAAGAGAAATAATAAAAAAAAAAAGTCCATATAAAAACTTGTAAATAGATAATAGATAAGTAGTATCTTGGGTGAAGGGTGAGACAGTACACAATACAGGAAAAACTAGCACAACTTGTACAAGGAAAGGTCATAGAAGCCCCACAGACACATCCAAACTCCCTGAGGGACTGAATTGCTGGGCGGAGGGCTGTGGGGACCATGGTCTCGGGGAACATCTAGCTCAATTGGCATGACA
>NW_004444115.1:1644413-1654124 GCF_000243295.1 Trichechus manatus latirostris
AAAAAACCAATTTCTACTAATAGGGTGACTCAACTCGAAGAATGTAATCAGTGTCACTGAACTGTACTGTGCATACAGAAACTGTTGGACTGGTGTATATTGTCAACAACAAATTTTAAAATGCTAAGAACACCATTAAAAACAAAAACAGAAGGGTGACTGTATGTCCAAGTTTACCTAGGAGAACCCCAACTTATGCCTGTTGTCTTGTAGGAATTATTAATAGCTCTCCCTTTCACTCTTAAATATGTCCTATTTAGATCATAATAGCAACTGAGTGAATACACTATAGTCCCTATACAATGGAGAACTACAAAGCTAAAGCTGCTTTAACCCAAATTAAAAAAAAGGAAGCTCTGAACTGATATGGAACGATTTCCTAGATATATCGTTAGGTAGAGCAAGGTACACTAGTGTATTATGCAGCATACCATTTTTTTGTTAAGAAAGAGAAAATAAGAATTAATATGTGTATATATTACACACACAGAGAAGAGGAAGAGAGCACTTAGAGATGGAAGCAAGATATGAGTACTCTTTGAATATAGTTTTGAATTTTAAATCATGTAAATACTTAACATGTTTTAAAAATTAAAACAAAAAGGAAAAAAGCAAATCTTAACAATGAACACAAAAACAAACTTCCTACCAAACAGACAACATCAAAAAAAGTGCTGTTTTAAGGAACTTTTGATTACAGTTCTCTGACCAGTTATCTTTAGTGAGATATACTACAAGAAAAAAACAGTACTGAAAAGAAATCAACTGCACCTGATAAGTATATTTTAAGTAATAATACTGGTATTATAAATTTAAATCTATTTTATTTTAGGAAATCCCACTAATGTTACCTTTAAATTGGAATTTTAAATACCAGTATAAACTGATGATTTTTTTAAACAAGTTTCCTAGCTCTGACCATTGAAAAGGGCCTAAAAGTAAAGAGACTCCAGCAGCAATGCACACTTCTGAAACTGAGTTATCTGCAGTACTAGAATATTTACTTAACACCAAAAGCTTGGTTTATAAATACCATTTTTCTATCAAAAGAAACTAGAGCTCCTTGGAGAAATGGGAAAATACAAAAAACAAGAAGGAAAAGACAAATAGGACTTGTATTTGAGTGCAAGATGGGCTCAAAGATTAATGTGGGTCTAGTCAAAAGGGACTCAACGGCTCCAAGGGAAAAAAGACCTGGCGACCTGCTCCCGTAAGGATTACAGCCTAGGAAACCCTATGGGGCAGTTCTACTCTGTCCTGTCGGGTTACTTTAAGTCAGAATTCACTCCACAGCAATAGGTTTGGTTTTTTTTTTTTTTTAATTAATCTTCAAGGGAGCAGAGTGCTACATCTTCCTCCCTTGGAACAGTTGGTCGATTCCAACCACTCACCTTTCAGTTAGCAGCCAAGTGCTTAACCACTACGCCACCAGGGCTCCTCCAGGACACGTAACAACAGTCAGAAACGACATGGAAACCAGCTTCAACAGGGGCTCAAGCTGGCAACATTTGGGACCATTTAAGCATCAAAAATAATGATAACTGACTAATATACTAAAAAATTAAAATCCACTGAGTCCATAGTAATATTCAAAAAAGTGAAAGAAAACCAAACTAGTGGCCTATACTCCAAAAAATGTTACATCATGAAAAGAAAAAAAAAAGCCAAGGAACTGGTCCAGATTAAAGAAGACTAAAGAGATCTGACAATTAAATGCAGTGTCTGATTCTAGATTGAATCCTGAATCATAGAGAAAAAACAAAAATTCTGTAAAGGATGTTAGGGAAACAAATGAAGAAATCTGAATTTAAACTGTGTGTTAGCTACTATATTAATGTTAAATGTCCAGAATATTAATACTGTGGGTATTTAAAGAAAGATCTTATTCTTAGAGGAAAAAATGTATAATGTCTATAAGTGACTCTAAATGTTTTTCTAAAAAAAAATCTATATAGGTGTTCACTGTATTATCCTTTGAACTTTTCTGGATGTTTGAAATTTTTCTTAACATATAAAGTTGGAAACAAATTACCAGAATATTCCACGTAAAAAAAAGGGATACAAATTTACTTACCACAATTTAAAGGAAAAAGGGAAGTTACTCCTTAAAAATATCCTATTAAGTAGGAAAGTAAAGAAAACTAGAGAACAGGTGTCTATGACAGCAAACTCAGCGTAAAGCACAGTTTTGCATTTACCATGCCACTCAAGAACCTGCTCAAAATGGATAAGGCACAATGCCAGGTACTGTGTGGAACACAAAGTAACTGAAGGCACAGTCACAGAGACCCCAGGTTAACTGGAGAGACCAGTTATATTAAATAAAAAATCACAAAAGACTTCACTAATAGGATGAAATTTAGCTGGATTTTGAATAATGAAAAGGATATGAATAATCTGAGAGGGAAAAGGCAATCCAGGCAAAGAGGTCATAAGCAAAGGACAATGTGCAGAAATACACAAGGTCTGAAATACAGATCCCTGGAGAATCATGAGGGAGGACAAGTGGCACAGTGGTTAAAGCACTTGGCTGCTAACCAAAAGGTCAGGTGTTCAAACCCACCAGCCGCTCCACAGGAGAAAGATGTGGCAGTCTGCTTCAGTAAAGATTTACAGCCTTGGAAACCCTATGGGGCAGTTCTACCAAACCCTCTGCTGTCAAGTCGATTCTCAAAGTGACTCTACGGGGCAGTTCTACTCTGTCCTACAAGGCCACCATGAATCAGAATAGACTTGACAGCAGAAGGTTTGGTTTTGGTTTTTGGGAGTCATGAGAATTTTCATAGAAAATCAGTTCATTCCTCTATTTTTACGGCTGCATTCTAGGAAAACAAAAATAAATGGCACTGCAGTATTTGCCTTCAAAGAGCTCTCAAAGTGGTAGAGTCAAAATACATTATAATAAAAATACACACAAAATGCTTTAATGACAGAGAAAGGAGTAATTCACCTACCAGAGGAATGAGAGTGTAAGTTTTCGACAAAGATTATATTTTAGTCAATCTTTAAAAACTGAAAAAGATTTCGCCAATTAAATTCAAAGCAGAGAAAGAAGAAGAAGTATTTACTGAAAAAAAAATTATTTACTGAATGTCTATTATGTATTAAGGAGCCCTGATAGTGCTGTGGTTAAAGCGATTGACTACTAACTGAAAGGTCAGTGGTTCGAAATCACCAGTGGCTCCACGGGACAAAGATGTGGCAGTCTGCTCCCATAGAGATTTACAGCCTCGGAAACCCTATGGGGTCGCTATGAGTTGGAATTGACTCATATACATTAGGCACTTTGACTCAATGTATTAGGCACTTTCACCTTTGAAGTAAGTATTATAATTAACATTTTTATACATAAGGGAACAGAAGTTCAGAGTTTAATTAACTGGCCTAATATTAAAAAGCTAGTTAGTGGTGGGCCTGACATTCAAACCTGGGTCTGTCTGCTACTGAAACCCATGCATCCAGCTCAGGGGATTTAAAAGCACTCAAATTACAAATTTAAGGTACAACATAAACTTTATGAAGTCAGTCATTTCTACCAGAAAATTATTTAAACGTCCAAAGGCCAGAAAAGATGAGAGTAATACGGGTCAGTTTTCTATCGTTCTGAAGAGCCTCTGTATGCAGCACTAGTCTAAATGGTTACCAATGAGAAAGTGAGTTAAAGTAGAAAAAACTGAACCTAAATCACTGCCAAACAAAAGAGAAAATACTTTTAAGTATTAAAACTATGGCCAAGTGACTTACTAGAAGCCTGAAACACTGTCACACAACATATTACAGCAACAAAGAAACTTTCACCCTTCCAAAAGAAAAGAATTAACATCTACTACTAGCAAAAATTTCAACACAAATGAAACCTTAGAATAAAGTTTTGTAGAAAACTAGGAGAATCTGAAATCCTTGTTTAAACAACAATTTACTAGTTTATGATATTTAATTAAACATACTTTGATAATAAAGATTTCCAATTTGAAGGCTTCGACTAATTACAACTACTTTACCTAAAAATCACTTACACGATTCCTAATTTTTGGTTAAACCTCAAAAAGATTACATAAATACATTCGTAAGTGAAAAACTTTCACTAATATCTTTAACAGCTATCACAGTTATACAACTTTACTGCACTCTCAATCACTTTCTTAATCTGAAGTACAGAATAGTTCAAACTTCGCAATAACCAAATAACATTTTTTCCCAAAGTAATGTGAAAAGCGTACGGACTTATTACCTAACAAACAGAGTCCTGACTACGTACTTTAAGTGGTTAGTAAAAATACAGTAAAACCTGCAAAAGCTGGAACCTGTGTAAGGCAGAAACACAGCAGAGAAGGAAAACTCAAATATCTTCCACTAAAACGACTAATAAAAAAAAATGGTAAGACTGCACTCCATTCAAGGTGGAAAACTTTCAAGACTCAGAAAAATAAGGCATTCCCATTGAGTTCCGGCTCTCACAGGTGTCAATGTATAATTAAAGCCCCAGGTCAAGACAAAATTGTAATGGCAAATCTGTCTTTTTAGTATTTTTCACCAACCAAAGAATACAAGTTAGGCCGTAAGTTTAATAAGGATTTTTTTTTTCCTAAAGCACTGATATAAGGCCAATTTCCTACCAATATTCTAACCACAAGTACAGGAAGTATAACAAAATTTTTCCTATCTTTGAAAAAGATAAATTTCAAGAAAATAACCTAAACACGAACTTCAAGTCTCAACACAAACTCAAAAAATACAAAAGTATCTTACAGTAATGAAAAAGGGGTGTCAAATGCAATTATTAAGATTAGGAAAAGAAAATCGCCACCAAGGGAACAATTAACATGTCTTCTGCCAACTAACAGTATCTAAAAGTTTCGTTGTTTGAATTAAATAGATCTACCACTGCATCAAGTTCCCAGGTAAAAAATACTGCAGGATGTACTTAAAAGTCACACTGAGCTCCCAATGTTATTCCTTTTTTTTTTTAACAGCTTTATTGAGATATAATTCACATACCTTACAATTCATCCATTTAAAAGTGTACAGCTCAGTGGTTTTTACTCTATTCACAGATATGCGCAACCATCACCATGTCACTATGTTAACAAAGGTTTTTCATTCATACTCTAATGTCTTCCAAATTTACTGAAAAGTTAATGTCATCTGTGTAGAAATTACTTCAAAACATTAGGAGGCTTTCTACAAGTAACCTGTGCTTTTCTGATTTTATTTATACAGATCAATTACGGAATTACCTATCGACGCGCTTCCTTCTCCTTTCTCTGGAAGGACCACTAACCACAACGGTTACAACGAATTATCAACATCTATTTTATTTTCTTTTTAAAAGGACTGCTTTCTAAAGCTCCTAAACATTAAGTTGCCAGAAGGCAACTTAAAATTGGATGTATGGAGAGTTATTAACGGGACACTTGTAGGGAGAATGGCCTACAGCAAACCAAATAGGAATCTAACTATTCCCAAGGAACACGGCTTTACGCTGCCAAGCTGTGGACTTATCCTGGTTACAAATACTTATTTCAAGTGACGACAATGTCAAGAATAAACCTGCTTTTAAATAAATCTGTTTTACAGATTTCACATTAGCTTCCCGCGAATCCTTCAACCAACCACTCAACGCCACACTCCACTCAACTCTCGACCCAAGCCCCTCTCCAAGCCCCAAGTCTCACTTTAAACACGCTTCTCTTCACAAACTAAACGTCTTATCCGTGGCCTGCCCGACCTACGTCTCCTCGTCGCCACCAGTCCCCAGTCAAGGCCTAATTCTACTCTGCCCTCCTTTCCTGATCTCCCTCAAGCCCCCATCCTCCTCCCCTATTACTTAACCTTGCCTCAACGAGCCCTCCCGGATGACGGTCTTCCCGGCTTCTCCAACCTGTCCCCAGGCGTCCCTCCAAGCCCCCTAAAGCACGCAACGACCGAGCTTGAAAATGGCGGAGTGCCGCCGCTTGCTGCAGGCGTGCGGTCCCATGCGGCCGCCGGACTCACCGTCTGGCGCTGGGCAGAGCTCCCAGTGGCGAGTGAAGTGTTCGGCTTCACTCGGTCGGGAATGTCTCTCCTACCTGGCCTCCTCCCTCCACCCCTCTCAATCCCTCTCTACCAAAGAAACAGCAGCCATCTTCCTCTCTGAGCCACCGAGCTCACGACCTTGCGTCATCTCGAACCGGCGTACGGTAGTACGTCACACGCGCCTGAGGCACTGGCCTCCATAGGGCTCGGTCTGCGCATGTGCATAGGTGAGGGGCGGCTTCGCCGGAACCCCGCGCGATTTTGCTGAGTGCTTCTTTTGTTCCTTCTGCGAGCCGGTTGGCACTACTTCCTGGAAGGAGAGTGAGGCGGGGGCGTTTCGCGCTCCTGGGCGTTCTGTCAAAGACTTTCTTCGGGTTATGAGCTAACCCTGATGCTCTCAACAATACACCGTTTTCCAAAATTTGAATTAGAAGTTTCTTCTGGGTTGTGCGGTGGTTACAGCAGGCTATGTAGCCGAGCCCACCGAGAGTCAAATCCTGGGAAGGGCGCGCAGCCGCACCAAATTTACTTACGCATCTGTGAACTACCTACGAGATTTAGAGAATTTGAAAGCACCTATCAGTATTAAGGGATCCCTGATGGCGTGGTGGTTAAGTACTACGGCTGCTAACTAAAGGTGTGGTAGTTCGAATCCAGCTGGCCCTCTTTGGAAACTACTCTGTCCTATGAGTCGGAATCGACTGGACGGCAACGGGTTTGGTATTTTTGAGCAGTATCAGGCAGGAAGGGAGGATTGTTTTCCTCTAGATTATCCCCTCACTTAGGGTACAACCACTTTGGAAAATGATTTCACAGTTTCTACTGAGGAACCTTTTTAATTCTGGAATCCAGATTTCTGGGGTCCATGGAGTTGGTGTGACCCACCCAGCCCATTTGCCCTGTTGTAGACAAAAAAACACTCCAAGCTCTATTAAGGTGAAATCAAAAGGGATTTATTGAAGCCAAGATACTCATTCGAATGGGGTTGTGAAAACCTCAGAGTATGAAGCTCACTAACCCAGAGGGAGAGGTACAAATCATGGTTAGTTGTACACTCCCATATGAGGAACTATAAACACAATATTCTGATTGGTTTACAGTGATTGAAGTCATTCAAAGGTGGGACAAAGCAAAGTGTGATTTTTAACATTGGTTACATTAATACACCCAGAATACACTGATTGGCTAAAAGACATTATTAGATACATTAATTGTCTCATGACTCACAAAATAATGGCATGACAATAGCATGATGGCTACGCTAGAAACAAGTTGTTAAACATTATCCCACCCAGATCATAAAATGTCCTGGTGAGATTTAACACAAACAGTTTGATAAGGTTTAGTTACAGATTTACAGTCTTAGCCTACCACAAAGCCTTAGTAATAGGGTTGATTTCTAAGCAACAGGATTTGAATATGTGTGAAAGGTTATAGCCTTAGCATTAGTTCAGCCATTTTATTTTAGGTCAGCACTTTTTGATTTTATATCCCATATCATTCCCTCCTCTTGATCAGGGATGTTGAAGAACATCCTTTTATCACACTGGCATACTCTCTTCGGCATGGGTTCACCAATACCCTGCTACCAGGTGGCAGTTCAATCCTTGTTGTTTTCTCATGTTGAGCCTATTTTCCCCATAATTGGAGACCAGCGGTACCTTGGTTGCTGA
The DNA here is from genome assembly GCF_000243295.1 of Trichechus manatus latirostris. Taxonomy (NCBI): domain Eukaryota; kingdom Metazoa; phylum Chordata; class Mammalia; order Sirenia; family Trichechidae; genus Trichechus; species Trichechus manatus. The sequence continues at coordinate 1,652,102 of NW_004444115.1, forward strand.
GCAGTGCCAGTAAGTGCAACATGCCATGGCTGAGCAGCCATCTTCAGTGATCTTAGTATATGGAATGGGTAGGGTATGGCCACATTGCAGGAAGAACTTGACCTATTTTCAGATGGCTTATCTGTCATAAAGCTTCTCTAGTTTTGGGTTCCCGAATACATTGTTGATATACATAATTCTGTGAGCATGTGATGAAGCAGGCTTATCAGTTCCTATGGTAGATACATATATTATGACACATTTTATAATTCCAATAATAAGAACTATTATTGTTAATATAATTAACCCAATTTGCAACCGAGATTGTAACCAAGAGCCTGCACTGTTAGGTAGCCAACTGAAGATAACAAAAAAGGATGGTAAAACCATAGAGGGTACAGAGTGGAACCAAACAGCTCTCTGATAAATCTTAGCAATATCCTGTTCAACTTCTCAAGTGGTGTCAATCCAAGAGCCACAGGAAGTGTTAGCAATGGCACAAACCCCTCCTCTCTTGGATAGGAGGAAATCCAGGGATACTGTCCAATACAATACCCCTTTTGCTAAGGATTCTGAAGATTTTTGTTGTGTGGCCATTCCTTGGGCCACATCATCAGCAGTTTGGGCCATAGTGGCTGACAAATTGCTAATGGACTACTCTTAATAACTGTATAATCCCAAACGTGGGTATAGTGGCATGCAGAAGTGATCCTCTGCAATCTGGGTGATCAGCTATAGGGTTTCCCTGCAGCACCAACTCCCTTTTAGAAACAAAGGATTTTAATGTCACTTGTCCATTGAATGCTATCAGCATGAGTGTAGATGCTTAACACCCAAAACCGAAATGGCAACCCTGTAGGACAGGGTGGAACTGCCCCATAGGATTTGTTGAATAATATGGAGCATCATTAATAAAAAGCTCACAGGGTGCAGAAAGGGAACGTTCTGACCAGGCAAGAGTGGGGTTGAGAGAGTGAGCAGGTGGATAAGTGGATAATTCTGGAGGTAGCCATAATTTGACACAAATGGCCCGTTTAAACAGGTTTTTTTAAAAAAATCAATACTAAAATTAGGTGTGCACTTAGAATCTAATATTGGTACAGCAAAAAGATCAGTATGATCTTATGTAGACTGAGGGGAAGAGTGACAGATCTAGCATTCAGTTAAATTGCTAGCACTGGCTACTGATTGAGTTAATTTGATAAAAGCATTTTCTTGCCAAGCAATAGAAAAAGGAAACAATAAAAGTATCAAAACAATAGTAGGAATCATGATTAAAATGAATACACAAAAGGATAATACCACCAACACCCAACAAGTATGATCACTACTATTATCACTAAATTAAGTCCAAAAACTTTTAAAAGTTGCACAGATAGTAGCTCATATAAAAAATACAGACCTGGTCCAGGATCTTGGGAAAGCAAGCCAGCTACTCACATGTCATCTGCTTCTTATCTCGGGATCATTTAAACTTTATTTGAGTCCTTCATCGGGTTCAACAATCCATTCAGGGGCAGGGGCCTTCTTCAACTGGGACAGGTGAATCCAAGCTTTGACCCCTGGCAATTTTGTGGTACGTGGATTAGTGAACAAAACTAAATAAGGTCCCACTGAGGTACAAGGGAATCTTTTAGCTGGTGTCTTTTCCAATAAACATAGTCTACAGGGGAGGGGTAGAATAGCAGATCTTTCAGTATCTTTACTGTCTAAGACTTCCTTTAGAAATTTAACATGTGTGATGGTTAAGATCGTGTGTCAACTTGGCTGGGCTGTGATTCTCGGTGTTTTGGCAATCGTATAATATTGTGATCACTTCTCTGTTGAGATTTGATACGTGATCACCCCCATGATGGGATCTGCTGCGAGTAGCCAGTCAGTTGAAGGGGAGTTTCCTTGGGCGTGTGGCCTGCATCGAGTGTGGGCAGACGTTCAGGCAGGGCTCTGGGGCTTTTGCTCATTCTGGATTCTGCAGCTGGCTCCTGTTCATCTGACCTCTGGTTCCTGGGACTTGAGCTAGCAGCTTACCTATGGTCTTGCCTGC